>NW_024063603.1:0-29782 GCF_009727055.1 Benincasa hispida | reverse complement strand
TTAAGGGTTTTTACGAATGTTCGCGTATAACATAGTAAAATGATTGTTTGTTAGTATTTACGAACTTGTTGTACCAAGTTTAGGGCTTCAGGACATTTTGAATGATGGTTTTAGACTTTAAAAGAAATTTAGATGAATTTAGAGGGAGGGTTCACAACGTGGGGAGGAGGTTCCAACACGTTTTTAGGAACTTTCTTTTGGGCTTTATAGCTTCTTGAGAGATGGGCTATATAATTTTAGACTATTTTAATTATTTATTTAGTTTCAACAATTGTATATAAGTGGATTTACGGACATGTATTCAATAATTATAGTAAAATGGTTGCTTGTAGGTGTTTACAACACGTTTGTACATAGTTAGGCTTCAAGGACATTTTGAATGGACGATCTAGTCTTGAAAGAATCTTTCGTGGATTTAGGTGGAGGGGATTCACTCACACTTTCATACATTTGTTGCTTACTTCTGTGGTTTTAATGCATTTAGGTGGAAACTAGGACCACGTTCGTTAGTATTGGATGGAGGAGGGGTGAAATGTATATGTTGAAGTTATTTATTTAGATGTATCTGAGCCTATTGTGCACGAACTTGTTCTGGCTTATTTGTAGGGGTCCGAAGTGCGTTTTGCTTTTAGGGGACTATCGAATGACAGGTTTAGCCTTGAAATAAATTTTAGGTTGGATTTGGAGTGGGGGGGGGGGGGATTATTCACTTGATGCTTTTAACTATGGCATTTTGTTGCTACTTTGTAGGTTTAAATGACATTTAGGTGGAACTTAGGACACGATTCATGCTTGGAAGAGGATGATATGTTGTAATTGTGCGTTTAAGATTATTTTGAGTCCATGGGACATAAAGGAACTTTGTTCTTGGACTTATTTGTTAAATCCGATATGTGAGGTAAGGGCATATTATGTTATTTTGTTTAGGTGGATTTACGACATGCTTCGTAAGCATGCGGGAGGGAAGATTAAACTTTTTTTGTGTAGAGAGATAGAAAAACAAGATTAATGTATACACAGTTTTTTTTTTTTTTTTTTTGTAAAATTTTAATTTGTGTATTGAATATTAGTCTTATTTATATAATATCTTTTGTTATATTTTGTCCCAAATTAATTTCGTTTTAAGATTCGCCCTAAGAAATAAGGCGGAGAGGCGAAGACGCTCGACCGATTAGGGAGAGGGCGAAGCAGTCTTCATTTTTGTTTTTGTGCATAATTAAGTACCTTCATGAAATAAAAAGTTTGGTCCTTTGTTTTGTTTACATAAATAATATTATAAAATTATAAACAACTTATTGCCGATGCAAATAAACTTTGGCAGAAATCTGTCTATTGAACTGAAAATTTTTGTTGTTTAAAAATATGCTTTTGCTGATGCAAATTGTATTTTGTTGCGAAAATGCATATGCCGACGGAAACAATTGTGTTGCCAAAAAATGGTATTTAAGCCGACGAAAATAGTTTTTGTCGACAGCCACTTCTCCCGACATGGATACGACGACAATTATGTCTATGTAAAAAAATACATTGCATAACCTATTCCGACGTTCTATTTTTTTTCGTGGGGAAAGGTGAAAATTTTTGTAGTGAATTTTCATACATTTTTTTTTTAAAAAAAAATACAATAGAATCAATTTGTGCACAAATTTAAGCTGAATCAACACACAAATTTACCATTAAATGCCTTTATCTGAACTCATAATTTTCAACAAAGATCTATCTTTAATTTCGTTTTCTCTTGAAATTTTACGTATTTTGTACGATATCCATATATTTTATGTGAGACTAATTTTATTTAACAATATTTCGATAAAAACCTTATTTAAAACATTTTTCAAGTTTAATATTGCCAAACTTATTTAGATTTGATATCGAAGTTGATGAAAGTGAAAGTTTAGACTCAAAATTGATGGTATCGAACAAGTGTAAAGTCAAATTGATTTGTTTCCCGAAAAAATAATAACAATTTATTTATCAAAGTTTCCAACCAATTTTTATTTAAGAGCAAATATACTAATTAGGAGTTATTCGGTAATAATCAAACAAATTAATAATGTAAAATTGTTTAGATAATTGTTGGCATATTTATACGATATCGGTTTTCTAATTTCATGCATTAAGGATACGAGATTCCCTAACTCCTAAATCTCAATACTTAATGATGCATTGTAACTTTTAATTTTCTAATATTAATCATTATTAGTAACTTCTAATTATTTAATTAGTAATGGATTTACTATTTTTTAACTTTTATAACCTCAATGAAAATCCAACCAATAAATTATCAAACCTAAACCACACATTTCTATAATTTCTTTTTAGGTATATATAAATCATTAAGCAAGTCTATCAAATTCATATTAATTAATTAGAGTGAAAAAAACAACTAAAATTCACAATGTATGAAACAATATTATGTTAAATTGCAATTTTACTCTTTAGATTTTCAAGTTTTTTTTCAAAAGATTCCTGAATGTTGAGAAGTGTGATGCTTCATCTTTAATTTTTATAATTGTCCTTAGAAATCTAAAAATATCTTATATGTCTCTGAATATTCAATTTTATATCTAATTTAACTATGATTTGATTTTTCAAAATTAACTTTTAATACATTACTTCCACCTATAAGTTTATTTATTTTAAAAATTTAGCTCCAACCTGTTTTTCAAATTTTATAAGCTTAGTTTTCAAAAAGACTTATTAAAAGTTTTATTTTCTTTTAATTATGGTGAAAATGGTCTTAGTAAAAAAAATAACGAATGAACAAAAATAAATTTTTGAAAAAGTTATAAGATGACTCGTCACTTGAAACACAGATATTAAACAGAAAACATAGACAAACACTATAACAACAAACAAAACTAGTAAGTAAAGACAGAGTGAAGTTTTTCTAATTAATTTTAAAAAGAAGATAAATCAAGCTTTGTTTGAAAAAATAAACATAGAATGGCAAAAATAAGAAAGAAAAAACAAAACAAAAACAAATGAACTTGTATATTGTATAGATAAAAACTAATTATATTAAAAGAAATATTTTTCGTCACATATTTGTATTTTCTTACTGAATGTGGTTATTTATTTATTTGCATAATTTTCTTTGAGTGATGACTTGAAGGTAAAATTAGACTAATATTGTTCTTTTCAAAAGTATTTATAAAAATATTGTTGTTTGAAAACTATTTATAAAAATATTGTATTTTTTTTTAAGTTGTCGAGTCTTCAAAATTCGACCTAGGTTGATTTTTGAAGATTCGACCTTTACTCTATATTTTTTTATTTTCCATTATTTCGATATAATATATATATATATATTTTTTTTTTTTTTGATTTTCCATTATGTTATTATATAGTATATTCCACTTTACAATTTTTTTTTATTTTTTTATTTTTTTATTGTTTTATTATTTTTTAAACCATCTTAACTTAACTCTAAAAATTAAAAAAAAAAATATCTCATAAAAATAATAATGTGTAAATTAAAATATCTCATTTATATAAAAATAATTACAAAAATCAATGTGTCCCACAAGGCAGACGTCGTCAATTTCGAGCTGGTTGTCGTCGTCGACTTCAAACTTTAGGCAGCTCTGGTTCTTCTTGATGTTGCCAAAAGGCCTGACCCAACTCCAGTTAATTAGGTCCAAAGGCAAGTCCCAAGTCCAATTAAGTTAGACCAAAAGGCCAGGCTCATTGACTAATCAAGGTCAGACCCAAGTCCAATTAAATTAGACCCAAAGGCCAAACCCATTAGCCAACCAAGGCCAGACCCTAGCCCATTAGACTATTTTTATGGACAATATTTCGATAAAAAAAAAAACTTATACATTTAGATAATTGTTAGCATTTCAGTTTCCTATTTTTCGTGCATTAAGGAAATGAGATTTCCTAACTCCCAAATCTCAATACTTAATTATCCATTGTAACTTATAATTCCTTAATATTAATCATTATTAGTAACTTCTAATTATTTAATTAGTAATAGATTTACTATTTCTATAATTTATTTTTAGGTATATATAAATCATTAAGCATGTCTATCAAATTCATATTAATTAGTGAGAGTGAAAAAAACAACTAAAATTCACAATGTATGAAACAATATTAGGTTAAATTGCAATTTTAGTCTTTAGATTTTCTAGTTTTTCTTTCAAAAGATTCATGAATGTTGAGAAGTGTGATGCTTGATCTTTAATTTTTATAATTGGCCTTAAAATCTAAAAATATCTTATATGTCCCTGAACATTCAATTTTTGTAAACCTGGAACTTAGGTTCCTTAGATGAGCATGTTTAGCCAAAGGGATGTTATATTACATATTTATTAAGTAGAAATATATGTTGTTTATAGAGATTATGAAGAAAGGGAAGGAAAATATCTTTAATAAAGAAACTCAATCATTGTCTGACTGGAGGCACTAAGAGAGGGTGACGTGGCAATCTATTCCTTGAATTCAGGAAGCGGCAGAGGGATTAAAAGGGAAGTGAAAATTCAAAGTACGGTTTCGGCAATTGACAAGAGGAGATCTAGAAAATTCAGTGCCACTTGAAAGCTGGGAGAATCTAGTTTTCGAGGTTGTCTTGCTGGAGAACAATTGCAAGAGGAAAAGAACAAAGGAGGAGAATTTGCAGAAGAGGCAGAACCATGGATTAATCCGGGTCTGAGCTGAAGTTTGGAAGTTCCAAGCTAAACTATAAGGAAGTCTGGGCTGAAATTTTAAGGTAAGGAAGTTAACTCAAATCTAAACAAGTTGATAGAAGGAAGTTTCTTGAAAAGACTCTACATTTTGAGTTATGAATTTTTGAAGTTATACCAGGGAATTGGTGCATAAGTAAACAGCTGCTTGTGAAGAACAAGCAAGTAATTCATCGTAGAGAATTACAGTGAGATTTTGTAAGGAGGATCTCGCTCTCGGGGGAAATCTCGCTAGGAATTGAGGTGAGTATCGCTAAGAATTTCACAGAAAAAGCTTGGTATTGCTCTAGAGGATCACGCTGGTGTCGCTCTAGAGGATCTCGCTAGTGTCGCTCTAGAGGATCTCGCCAATGTCGCTCTAGAGGATCTCGGCAGCATCGCTTGGGGGGGGGGAAGGATCTCGCCAGCATCGCTTAGAGAGATCTCACCAGTAAAGCTGTCTGTATTGATGGAAGTTCCTGTAATAAATGAATTATTTGAGATATTTTGTTAGGAATTCTAAGTGGTTTTAATCAGGAATTATATCTTTTCAGGCCAAGAGAAGCTAGGGGAAGCGTATAAACCAATAGGAGCCTGACGAACTGTGAGTGACTTAGTAAACTTTAAGTTTTAATATTCACGCATATATGATCAAGTAAATCACAGTGACATTAGTGATGTTTTTACACATCATTAAGAAACAAATTATTAAAGAATAACTCAATGCATGTCTCCCGGTTTGTATGTGTGTAGTACAGGCCAAGGTATGTGCATAACCATTACAAAAGCTATATTCTGATTTTGATATATGCTTTATAAAGGAAGGTTACAGGAGCCTGAATTCTTGTGTAAACGAGTGGCAATGGAATAGCTCTTATGTAATATTAGGCTATGGAACTTAATTTGTTGTTACAAAATATACAATTGGATACCGAAGGACGTTGAAAAGCTATCTAACCAATTAGGTACCGAAGGACATTTGAGAAGGTACCTGGCTAATTTGATACCGAAGGACTTTTGAGAAGGTATCTGGCCAATTTGATACCGAAGGACATATGACAAGATATCATAGAAGCTCGATACTGAAGGACAAATTTGAGAAGGTATCTAAGCGAAAGTACCTAAAATATGATGGTATTTAGTGTGGCCACATGCACGTAGGAAGTTATGAATGAGGGACCGAAGTATGGGTCTCTTGGCCGGTTGTAAACATTGGGAGCTAGAGCGTTTAGGATCGTTCGCAACTCGGGAATAATAACGTTTAATGATGTCTGAGAATGGCTTAAAGCTATATTTAGGGACGATCGTTGAGGGACAGTTGTTGAGTTTACTCGTTTGTATATTTACATGTTCATAGTATTGCTATATTTATTGCATTATGATTCTATAGTTACTCACTAGGCTATTAGCTCACCAAGTTTTTGTATTCTCTTTTTTCAGGTAGTGGTCAATTTCCTCAAGGTTGATCCTGCTGCTACTTGCCACCAAAAGACTCGACTTATTAAGAGGATTTAGGTTGATAATCTGTTTATGTACACATGTTTTGGAGAAGGGACTAGGGCTTCTTTAGGAATGCTTGGGCCTTCTGGGACATTTTCTTTTTGTTTCCTGTAAAAGTAATGTAGTGGCTGTATGCGTATGTTTATGAAGTTTTGTAGAACCCTAAGGGAGGTTTGCTCTGTGTGTATATTATTAGTGTTTGTAACAGGTTGGTATTTAGATTAAAAGTCTTGGTGGTGGTTGAGGGAATAAGGGGGTAGTAACTACCACGGTCATGTCCTTTTCCTGAATAAAAGAGTAATCTGGGAGGGGGTGTGACAATTTTATATCTAATTTAGCTCTGATTTGGTTTTTGAAAATTAACTTTTAATACATTACTTCCACCTAGTTTTAAAATTAAGTTTTATTTGTTTTAAAAATTTAGCTCCGACCTGTTTTTCAAATTTTATAAGCTTACTTTTCAAAAAGACTTATCAAAAGTTTTATTTTCTTTTAATTATGGTGAAAATGGTCCTAGTAAAAAAAATAATAATAACGAGTGAACAAAAATAAATTTTTGAAAAAGTATAAGATGACTCGTCACTTGAAACACGGATATTAAACAGAAAGCATAGACAAACACTGTAAAAACAAACAAAACTAACGGTAAGAAAGCAAGTAAAGACACACTGAAGTTTTTCTAATTAATTTTAAAAATAAGATAAATCAAGCTTTGTTTGAAAAAATAAACATAGTTTAGGCTTCTAGGACATTTTGAATGATGGTTTTAGACTTCAAACAAATTTAGGTGAATTTAGGAGGGAGGGTTCACAATGTGGGGAGAGGTTCTAACACTTTTTAGGAACTTTCTTTTGGCTTAGTTATAGCTTTTGAGAGATGGGCTATATAATTTGAGGACTATTTAATTATTTATTTAGTCTCAATAGTTGTATAAGTGGATTTACGACATGTTCATAACATAGTAAAATGGTTGTTTGTAGTTTTTACAACACGTTTGTAGCATAGTTTAGGCTTCAAGGACATTTTGAATGACGGGTCTAGTTCCTGAAAGAAATTTAGGTGGATTTGGAGGGGAGGAGAGATTCACTTCGATGCTTTCTATGCATTTGTTTCTACTTTATAGGTTAAATGACATTTATGTGGAACTAGGACACGTTCATAGCTTGGGAGAGGGGATGCATATGTTGTAATTGTGGTTTAGATTATTTTGAAGCCTAATTGTTTACTTTAAAGGAACTTTGTTCTTGGCTTATTTGTAGGGATTCGATAGTTATGGAGGTTTAAAGGGCGTTTATATATTTCTTTAAGTGGATTTACGACATGCTCGTAGTGTGGGGGAGGGAAGATTAAACTTTTTTTGTGTAGCGGATAGAAAAATTCAAATTTAATTATATACACAGTTTTTTTTTTTTTTTTTTGTAGAATTTTAATTTGTGTATTGAATATTAGTCTTATTTTTAAATATATAAGCTTACTTTTGTTATATTTTTCCCCAATTGATTTGTTTTAAGATTATTTTTTGTTTGTGCATAATTAAGTATTCATGAAATAAAAATTTTGTTCTTTGTTTGTTACAAAAAATATATAAAATTATAAACAACTTATGCCGATGCAAATAAACTTTGGCAGAAATCTATCTATTGAACTGAAAATTTTTGTTGTTTAAAAATATGCTTTTGCTAACGCAAATTGTATTTGGTTGTGAAAACGCATATGCCAACAGAAACAATTGTGTTGCCAAAAATGGTATTTAAGCCGACGAAAATAGTTTTTGTCGAGAGACACTTCCCCCAACATGGATACGATGACAATTATGTCTATGCAAAAAAATGCGCTGGCATAACCTATCCCCACGTTTTTTTTTTTTTTTTTTTGTGAAGAAAGGTGAAAATTTTTGTAGTGAATTTTCATACATTTTTTTCTTTTAAAAAATACAACAGAATAAATTTGTGCACATATTTAAGTTGGATCAACACACAAATTGACCATTAAATGTCTTTACCTGAACTCATAATTTTCAACAAAGATTTATCTTTAATTTCGTTTTCTCTTGAAATTTTAGCAATTTTGTACGATATGCATATATTTTATGTGAGACTATTTTTATTTAACAATATTTCGATAAAACCCTTATAGGTTTGATATCGAAGTTGATGAAAGTGAAAGTTTAGAGTCAAAATTGATGGTATCGAACAAGTGTAAAGTCAAATTGATTTGTTCAATTAATAATGTAATATTTATATGATATCGGTTTTCTAATTTTCATGCGAGACGAGATTTCCTAACTCCCAAATCTCAATACTTAATGATCCATTGTAACATATAATTTTCTAATATTAATCATTATTAGTAACTTCTAATTTTTTTAATTAATAATGGATTTACTATTTTTAACTTTTAAAATCTCAAATCCAACTAATCAATTATCAAAACTAAGCCACACATTTCTATAATTTCTTTTTATGTAGGTTGGGAATGCGACCAAAGTCCCGCCGCATTGGTTAGACTGTCCCACATTGGGTAGATAAGAGGAGGATCATGGGTATATAAGTGAGGATAATATTGTCACATCCCACCCCAGACAACCTTCTTAGCCTTGAGAAAGGCGTGACTGCAGTAGTTACCAACCCTTAGGTTGACCGAGAAAACATAGTAAATTCTCATGCATAATTTCAGAAAATAGTTTTATCTGAAATATAAACTTTTGTAGCATAAATAATTTCCAAGCGTAAATTATATAAAGTTGTTTTAAACATAAAACAGTAAAAGCATTTCTCAAATCAAGTACTTTATAATGGTTAAAATAACCCCAACACCAACTGCTAGTCCAGAGAGAACCCTTTTGCTCAATCTCTGACTTTATTCACCTGTGGCTACATTAGGTACTACTGCTTAGTTACCTTCTTCTTGTACTTCAGTATCGAGCTACTAGGATACCTTCTCCAACGTACTTCAATATCCCGTTGGCTTGGTACCTTCTCAAACGTACTTCAGTACCAATAGATACCTTCTCCTTGTACTTTAGTATCTAGTTAGGTGGATGCCTTCTCCTTGTACTTCGGCATCACATTTTATCAAAACTATTTATAAACAACTTTTCTCTTTAAAGCATGTACAGTATAACACATATATAACATGGCTTTAAAGATGGTAATGCATGCTAGATAAAATCAATACATATACATACGTAGATAGTTTTTCAACAATATGCATGCGTTCAAATCACAATTCAAACTTGCTTGAAAACCACTTTATAAAACTAGTAGGCATGAGATTATTTTCGCAAACATGTTTTCTGTAAACGTTGTAATCAAAATAGTTTAAAAACGTTTTAGTTCGAAAACATTTTAGCCATTCACCTTGATTTCTTAAGAGCTTTTCACTCTAGTAGCTCCTCGGGCTCCTTTTCACCCCTAGAATCCAGATTCAACTTACAGCTTAGATTACTCATAGTTTGGAACCTTATTTGGAAATACTTCCTTCTATAAATTATTCTAAAATGTCTCAGAAAGCTTACCCTAAAATTAAAGCTCAGAACTCCTCGTGGTTTTTCCGGAATCACAGAATATTCAAAACTGGCCCAGACTTATTCGATAGTCTGACCCTTCTGCCTTCTTTTCAATCTCCAGCCCGGTTCCTTTGAGGTTTTTCCTCCAGCAGCCCCACTCTGAAGACTAGACTTCCAGAGCTTTCAGATGGCTTCGGAGTCATTCCAAACACACGAGTAGATTGGAAGATCTCCTTGTCCAAATGTGACACATTCCTATGAACCCTCACTGCCCTCTACTTTCTCTATGAAATTTATGATTTTTGTGTGATTTGAAAATGAAATCCCAACTCCCTATCTATAGGCGTTCAAATTGCTCATGGGATTGACAGCACCTACTTGGTTGTATGGCTAAATGTTTAATCCTCCCTTTATCAACGTAAGCTGACTTCACCTTGGTTCAATGTGTTCTTCCCAAACGAATCCAACACAATTTCTTAGGGTTTAAGAATTTCTCTTAATCGAACACCTAGATTTTAATTGACGTTTTTCCTTATGTCTTCAAGCTTTGTTTGTATTAAATTAGGGTTTTTAAATGCATAATCCACCCCAATGCCTCCAAATACATCCCTCAGAAGCTTGCTCGGCCGTTCTATGCATATGCGAGGTATGGGCGTGACGTTCGAATGCAACAACGGACAAGGCGTGGCTGACGCAACAGGCTTGCTCTCGCTCTTTCTACTCTCGCTCTCTTCCCACTTTCTCGCATCAAAATCTCGCTTCTCTCCACTCTCGCTTTCTCCAACTTTCTAGCTCAAAATCTCGCTCTCTCTACTCTCGCTCTCTCCAGCTTTCTCTCCAACTTTTCTCTCCACTCTCGCTCTCTCCAGCTTCCTCTCCAACTTTCTCTCCAAACTTTCTCTCCAATCTCACTCTCTCCAACTATCTCTTTCCAAATTTTCTCTCCAATCTCGCTCTCTCCATCTTTCTCTCCAATCTTTCTTGCTCAAAATCTTGCTCTCAATGATCTCACTGGTCTCGATCTCAATGATCTCGCTCTCAACGATCTTGCTGATCTCACTCTCAACGATCTCACTCTTAGCTACTACGAACATTGTTTGTCTCCGTGCAATTTCTACATGATTGTGCCACTAGTCACTTGCCTTCCAGTGCGTTGTGCACAACACGCATTTCACATAAATTTTCCATACTTAGCCAATTTTTTCCAAATTTCCAAAATTCAATGTCCATATTTTTCTTTTCAAATCCCCATTCCTTCTTCACCATTTCACACTAACTTTCTCATCAACCTACTTATTATACAAATTTTATTACAATTTCACCAATTAAAACTCAACTTATTTATACAAATTTAAATAGGGACACACAATTAAGTGGAAAATTAAGACAATTTAAATAAGAAAACACACATAAGTGTAAAATTGGGATTCAGGGTTCACAAATATGTTTCACATATTATAAATTTTGGTTTAGTTCGGTTTGATCGAACCGTTTCAACCCCTACTTATAACAGTTAAATTCAGCGATTATATGGACACAAACTTAAAATTCAACACTCAACTATTTCTACTTTAAAAAACAAAATTCAATTATATATTTATAAGATAAACTCAATATTTCATTATTTTCTTTCCAATTTTCTATTCTTCACGAAGTTGTATCCACTATAACATTAAATTTGAATGTTTTCTTTTACTTATTAAGAATTTTAAAAAAGCATTAGTTGTCATACCAAACCAAGCATTTTATTAACATCAATTAATTTGTCAAAACTCTTTGACGACCAAATTATTTATTTTATACAACGCACCACATACCCAAATTCTTGTATATATATATTCACTCACAACACACTCATCATTCTAAAACAAACAACATCGTCCTTTTTTATATTTTTCAAACCATTTTTCCGCTCTTCTCTTCACTTTCTCTACAATAATTTTCCAAAGATCATGAGAAAGAGTAGAGGAAGGCAAAAGGTGGAGATGGTGAAGATACCAAATGAGAGCAACCTTTAGGTCACCTTCTCGAAGGATCGGTCCGGCCTCTTTAAGAAAGCTAGCTAGCTCTGCACACTTTGTGGTGTTCAGACGCAAGTCCAATAAATTAGGCCCAATGGCCAGACCCAACTATTAATTAGACCCATAGACCAGCCCCAAGTCCAATTTAGTTAGGCTAAAAGGCCAGGCCCATTGGCCAATTAACGCCAGACCCAAGCCCATGAAACCCATCAAGGTCAGGCCCAAGCCCATGAAGTCGGTCAAGGCCAGACCCAAGCCCAAAGGCCAGGCCCAAGTCCAATTAAATTAGGCTCAAAGGCCAAACCCATTAGCCAATCAAGGCCAGACCCAAGCCCATGAGACTATTTTTATTTAACAATATTTCGATAAAAAAAAAAAAAAAAAACTTTAGATAATTGTTGGCATATTTATAGCATTTCGGTTTCTTTTTTCGTGCATTAAGGAAATGAAATTTCCTAACTCCCAAATCTCAATACTTAATTATCCATTGTAACTTTTAATTTCCTAATATTAATCATTATTAGTAACTTCTAATTATTTAATTATTAATGGATTTACTATTTTTTAACTTTTATAACCTCAATGAAAATCCAACTAATCAATTATCAAACCTAAACCACACATTTCTATAATTTCTTTTTATGTATATATAAATCATTAAGCATGTCTATCAAATTCATATTAATTAATGAGAGTGAAAAAACAACTAAAATTCACAATGTATGAAACAATATTAGGTTAAATTGCAATTTTACTCTTTAGATTTTCTAGTTTCTGTTCAATAGATTCATGAATATTGAGAAGTGTGATGCTTGATCTTTAATTTTTATAATTGGCCTTAGAAATCTAAAAATATCTTATATGTCCCTCAACATTCAATTTTATATCTAATTTAGCTCTGATTGTTTTTCAAAATTAACTTTTAATACATTACTTCCACCTATAAGTTTATTTGTTTTAAAATTAAGTTTTATTTGTTTTAAAAATTTAGCTCCGATCTGTTTTTCAAATTTTATAAGCTTAATTTTCAAAAAGACTTATCAAAAGTTTTATTTTCTTTTAATTATGGTGAAAATGGTCTTAGTAAATAAAAAATAACGAGTTAACAACAATAATTTTTTAAAAAAGCTATAAGATGACTCGTCACTTGAAACACGGATATTAAACAGAAAGCATAGACAAATTGTAAAGCCCAAACCCTAATTACTTTAAGTAAGAGTTAAATGAAGCCATGTTTTAGGAGGGTTAGAGGTTGGAAGCAAGGAGAAATAAGCTCTTGTGTAGCTAAGTGTAAACCCTGAATTCAAAGTGTCCTAAACAAGCATGTTTGGCTAAAGGAATATATAAGTGAAAATCCATGTTATTTAAAGAAGTTGTAGACAAAGGAAAAGGAAAACAAAAAATAAGGAAGTTCACTTATTGGTTTGGCAGTGGCGATTTATCCTTGAATTTGGGAGGCGGTAGGAAGATTAAAAGGAAAAAGGAACTTCGAAAGTTTGGTTTTGGCAATCTACATGAGAAAATTTAGTGAAATTGGTGCCATTTGAAAGTTGAGAGAATCTAGTTTACAAAGTTGTCTTTCCGGAGAAAGATGGCAGGAGAAGAAGAATGGAAAGTGATGAAATTACAGAAGAGACAGAATCTCGGGTTAATCAGGGCTCGAGGTGAAGATTGGGAGCTCTGGGCCAAATTATAAGGAATTTGTAGCTGAAATTTTAAGATAAGAAAGTGTACTCAATTCTAAACATGTTTATAGAAGTAAGTTTCTTTAAAAGAGGTATGGGTTTTGAGTTATGAATTTTTAAAATTTGTAACAGAGAACCTGTGCATAAGCAGACAACTGCTTGGGAAGAATAAGCAAACAGCTCACTGTGGAGATTATAGCAAGATTTTGTGAAGAAGATCTCGCTAATGAAGGAGATCTCGCTAATTTTGTGAAGAGGATCTCGCTAATGAAGGAGATCTCACTAATTTTTGTGAAGAGAATCTCGCTAATTAAGGAAATCTCACTAAGAATTTGGGCTGGTATCGCTGGCATCGCTGGTAATGAATATCGCTAGTGTCGCTCTAGGGGATCTCGTTGGTGTCCCTCTAGGGGATCTCACTAGTGTCACCCATGGGGATTTTACTAGTAAATCAATCTTTGATGATGAAAGTTCCATTAGTAAATGAACTATTTGAGGTATTTTGCTAATAATTCTAAGTAGTTTAACTGGAAATTATATCCTTTCAGGCCAAGAAGAGCTAGGAGAGGCGTATAACTCGTTAAGAGGCCAACAAATTATGAGTGACTATATGATGAATTAATGTTTTTATGATTTAGAAACTATGGTTTCTTTGAAGTTATTCTCATGCTAAGTGTTTAAATGAAGTGCCAAGTAACGTATTTGTGAAACTGTCTCTCATGCTAAGTAAAGCATGTCTTCCATGGAATTGATATGATTTAAATATGTTATCTTTTCAAAATACTTTCAGCATGTTTAAGTAACTCCATTTTTATGATAAACTAATATGATGGATGAACTAGTATGATGATTTGACCACTAAGCTTTAGTGTTCAACTAAACGTTAATGACTAGTTTTACTTAAAACGTGATATCGAAGGAAATTTGAGAAGGTATCCATCCAACCAGATACCGAAGGACATTTGAATAGGTATCTGACAAACTTGGTACCGAAGGACAATAGAAAAGGTACCGAACCAACTTGATACCGAAGGACATTTGAGAAGGTATCTTAGCAACTCGATACTGAAGGACATTTGAGAAGGTATCTGAGCAGAAATACCTAAGGATACTGAAGGACAATGAGAAGGTATCCTAGTCAAGTACCTAAGGATACTGAAGGACAATGAGAAGGTATCCTAGTCAAGTACCTAAGGATACTGAAGGACAATGAGAAGGTATCCTAGTCAAGTACCTAAGGATACTGAAGGACAATGAGAAGGTATCCTAGTCAAGTACCTAAGGATACTGAAGGACAATGAGAAGGTATCCTAGTCAAGTACCTAAGGATACTGAAGGACAATGAGAAGGTATCCTAGTCAAGTACCTAAGAATACTGAAGGACAATGAGAAGGTATCCTAGTCAGGTACATAAGGTACGACGGTACTCAGTTATAACCATGTGCACGTAGGTAATACGACGTCGAGGGATTGAGAAAAAGAGTTCTCCCTGACTAAGATTGACGTTGAGAGTTAGATTTGGTAGTTCACTCTTAACTAAGGATAAATGTAGTCGTATCTTCTCATAGACTAGAAGGATAGTTTGGAATTGCTAATTCTTATGAATGTTTATCAATGCATGCTCTTACTAATATATGAGTCTTCCAAGTATGTTTTACATATCTAACACATGCTAATAGTTTTACAGGCTAATTCAACACGATTTAAGCCAACTTATTTTATAGAGTATGAAGCATGCGTTAGGGTTGAAACTAAGCTTGGTGTGCTATGTTCATATACCTAAGGTTGCTAATGTACATGCGTTGATATTCCTAAACACAAGGAAGAGAAGTACTGAAGGTAAGAAAGGTATATGAATAAATGTATCTAAGGTGTTGATGGTACATAGAAACCTCCACGTACACGTGAGTAGTTTTGAAGAAGAGGCCAAGTATGGATCTCCTTGGCCATACACCAGCAAAAGGAGGCTGAAATATGGGTTTCTTGGCTGATAACAGACGTTAAGAACTAGAGCGATGTATGCCCATTCTCAATTAGAGAATAATGATCTTTAATGGTTTTTAAGAGTGGTTATCAATGTTAATGTTTTAAGGAAATTGCTTGAGATGCCCATCGATATATTGAAAGAAATCGACGTAGGGATATTTCTTAGCCATAGTTTAATGTGAATAGGTCGAAGTTGAGGTCTCATATGGCCATGGTTTAGTGTTAGGAATTAGAGCAATGAATGTTCATTCTCAACTAAGATTCAGGTTTCAAATGCAATGGTTTTAAAGGTTTTATGTACACATTTGCTTGGTATACTTTAGTTCCAGTATTATGATTCCAAGTTTTCGGTTTTGAGCATGAGATTTATATTTTATTAAGTCACTCACTTAAGTTAGGAGGGTTTGAATATTATTTTAAGGTAAGTTAGGAGGGTTGGTAATTGTTGCAGTCACCATTTCGTCCAGGTTAGAAGGGTAATCTGGTGTGGGGTGTGACACAAACATTGTAACAACAAACAAAACTAACAGTAAGAAAGCAAGTAAAGACACACTTAAGTTTTTCTAATTAATTTTAAAAAGAAGATAAATCAAGCTTTGTTTGAAAAATTAAACATAGAATGGAAAAAATGAGAAAAAAAAATACAAAACAAAAACAAAAGAAGCTTGTATCTTGTATAGATAAAAACTAACTATATAAAAAGAACTATAATTCTTGAGAATAACATTAAAATATTTTTTGTCACATATTTGTATTTTCATAGTGGTTATTTATTTATTTGCATAATTTCTTTGAGTGGTGACTTGAAGGTAAAATTAGACTAATATTATTCTTTTCAAGAGTATTTATAAAACTATTGTTGTTTGAAAACTATTTATAAAAATATTGTAGTTTTTTTTTTAAGTTGTCGATTCTTCAAAATTTGACCTAGGTCGAATTTTGAAGATTCGACATTCATTCTATATTTTTTATTTACCATTAATTCGACCTAATATTGTCTTCTTTTTTTTTTTTTTTTAATTCCACTATGTCATTATATAGTATATTCAACTTTACATTGTTTTATTATTTTATTATTCTATTATTTTTTGAACCATCTTAACTTCACTCTAAAAATATAAAACTAAAAAATAATAATATCTCATAAAAATAATAATGTGTAAATGAAAATATCTCATTTATATAAAAATAATTACAAAAATCAATGTGTCCCACAAGGCAGACGTCGTCGATTTCGAATTGGTTGTCGTCGTCGACTTCGAACTTGGGGCAACTCTCATTCTTCTTGATGTTGGCAAAAGGTCAGACCCAACTCCAATTAATCAAGACCCAAGTCCAATTATGTTAGGCCAAAAGGCCAGGCCCATTGGCTAATCAATGCCAGACCCAAGTCCAATTAAATAGGTCCAAAGGCCAAACCTACTAGCCAATCAAGGCCAGGCCCAAGTCCATGAGACTATTTTTATTTAACAATATTTCGATAAAATAAACTTATAAATTTAGATAATTGTTGGCATATTGATAGCATTTCAGTTTCCTATTTTTCGTGCATTAAGGAAATGAGATTTCCTAACTCCCAAATCTCAATACTTAATTAGCCATTGAAACTTTTAATTTCCTAATATTAATCATTATTAGTAACTTCTAATTATTTAATTAGTAATGGATTTACTATTTCTTAAATTTTAGAAGCTCAATGAAAATCCAGCTAATCAATTATCAAACCGAAACCACATATTTCTATCATTTCTTTTTAGGTATATATAAATCATTAAGCATGTCTATCAAATTCATATTAATTAATGAGAGTGAAAAAAACAACTAAAATTCACAATGTATGAAACAATATTAGGTTAAATTTCAATTTTACTCTTTAGATTTTCTAGTTTTTGTTCAAAAGATTCATGAATGTTGAGAAGTGTGGTGCTTGATCTTTAATTTTTATAATTGGCCTTAGAAATCTAAAAATATCTTATTTGTCCCTAAACATTCAATTTTATATCTAATTTAGCTATGATTTGGTTTTTCAAAATTAACTTTTAATACATTACTTCCACCTATAAGTTTATTTGTTTTAAAAATTTAGCTCCGACCTGTTTTTCAAATTTTATAAGTTTAATTTTCAAAAAGACTTATCAAAAGTTTTATTTTCTTTTAAATTATGGTGAAAATGGTCTTAGTAAAAAAAACATAACGAGTGAACAAAAATAATTTTTTTGAAAAAGTTATAAGATGACTCATCACTTGAAACATGGATATTAAACAGAAAGCATAGACAAACACTATAACAACAAACAAAACTAACGACAAAGAAAGCAAGTAAAGACACACTGAAGTTTTTCTATTTAATTTTAAAAAGAAGATAAATCAAGCTTTGTTTGAAAAAATAAACATAGGATGGAAAAAATAAGAAAGAAAATACAAAACAAAAACAAAAGAAGCTTGTATCTTGTATAGATAAAAACTAACTATATTAAAAGCACTATAATTCTTGAGAATTAGGTTAAAATATTTTTTGTCACATATTCGTGTTTTCTTACTGAATGTGGTTATTTATTTATTTGCATAGTTTCTTTAAGAGGTGACTTGAAGGTAAAATTAGACTAATATTATTCTTTTCAAAAGTATTTATAAAAATATTGTTGTTTGAAAAGTATTTATAAAAATAATGTAGTTTTTGTTTTTTAAGTTGTCGAGTCTTCAAAATTCGACCTAGGTTGAATTTTGAATATTCGACCTTCACTCTATATTTTTTATTTTCCATTAATTCGACCTAATATATATATATATTTAATTTTCCATTATGTTATTATGTAGTACATTCCACTTTATATTTTTTATTATTTTATTATTTTATTATTTTCTTATTTTTTAAACCATCTTAACTTAACTCGAAAAATTAAAAATTAAAAATAATAATATCTCATAAAATAATAATGTGTAAATTAAATTATCTCATTTATATAAAAATAATTACAAAAACCAATGTGTCCCACAAGGCGGACGTCGTCGATTTCGAGCTGGTTGTCGTCGTCGACTTCAAAGTTGAGGCAGCTCTAGTTCTTCTTGATGTTGCCAAAATGCCAGACCCAACTTCAATTAATTAGGCCTAAAGGCAAGGCCCAATTCCAATTAAGTTAGGCCAAAAGGCAAGGCCCATATGCCAATCAAAGCGAGACCCAAGCCCATGAAGCCCAGGCCCAAGTCCAATTAAATTAGGCCCCAAGGCCAAACCCATTAGCCAATCAAGGCCAGACTCGAGCCCGTGAGACTATTTTTATTTAACAATATTTCGATAAAAATAAAATTATAAGTTTACATAATTGTTTGCATATTTAAAGCATTCCGGTTTCCTATTTTTCGTGCATTAAGAAAATGAGATTTCCTGTCACACCCCGCACCAGATTATCCTCCTAACCTGGACAGAATGGTGACTGCAGCAGTTATCAGCACTTTTGATGGCACTTACTGCCTATCTTACCTGTTAAAGATTGCTCAAAACCCTGAATACATACAAATTAACTTAGAAATTAACACATTTACATTACAGGGTTTCGCAACATTATTCATACATGAATATTACAACTTAGTGAGCCCCATCTAGAATACTAGTCACTAGTCAGACACATGTATACTAACTAATACCGATCTTCAATTACGCTTCCTTAAACCTGTTTCTTTGAGTGGCAGAGTAGCAGCAGAAAAGTCCTCTGGGAACTGATCACTACCTAGAAAGGAAAACATTTGAAAATGTAAGCTAGAAGCCCAGTGAGTGACTTAATAAAACGTAAAACTCATGCTTAAACTGAAAGCTTGAAAACATTAAATTGGAACTTAAAATACACCAAGCAAACATGTACATAAAACCTTTTAAACCATTGTATCTGCAACCTGAATCTTAGTTGAGAATGAACATTCACTGCTCTAATTCCCAACGTTAAGCCATGGTCAGATGAGACCTGTACTTCGACCTGTTCACGTTAAACTATCGCTAGAAGAGATCCCTATGTCGATCTCTTTAAATATATCGATGGTATCTCAAGCAACATCCTTAAAACATAAACGTTGTTAACAACTCTTAAACATCAATAATCATCATCATTCCTTAGTTGAGAATGAGCATACACTGCTCTAGCTCCAAACGTCTATTATTGGCCTAGAGACCCATATCTTGGCCTCTCATTCAGACCTACCTACATACACATGGAGTTTGCTATGTACCATCAACACCTTAGGTACATTTATTCAGATACCTTCCCTACCTTCAGTATCCCTATTCATTATGTTTAGAAATACCAACGCATGTACTTTGGCAACCTTAGGTATTTAAAACGTAGTTCGTCAAGCTTCATTCAACCTTAGCTTAAACCATAACGCATGCTTCATACTTTGTGAAATAAGTTGGCTTAAAACATATTGAACTAGCTTGTAAAACAACTAGCACACGTTAGACATGGAAAAAATACTTGGGAAAACTCATATATTAGTAAACATCATGCGTTGATAAACATTCATACGCATTAGCAATTCCAAACTATCCTTGTGAAACCCGAATTTCTATTTTCCTTACTTAAGCAAGTGATAAAAGGAATTATCTAAGTGAAAGTTAAATCCTAAGTTAAGGGAAAGGAAATTTCTAAGTGTTAAATAGATTTTCCTTGAATAATTTAAGTTGAGCTTTAATTGGTAAAATTGTAATGAAATTTGTATAATAAGTAGGTTGACGAGAAAGTTAGTGTGGAATGGTGAAGAAGGAATGGGGATTTGAAAAGAAAAATATGGAAATTGAGTATTGGAAATTTTGGAAAGAATTGGCTAAGTATGGAAAATTTATGTGAAATGCGTGTTGTGCACAAAGCACTAGAAGGCAATTGACTAGTGCCACAATCGTGTAGAAATTGCACGGAGACAAACAATGTTCGCAGTAGCTAAAAGCGAGATCATTGAGATCGAGACCACCGAGGTCATTGAGAGCAAGATTTTGAGCAAGAAAGTGGGAGAGAGCGATATTGAAGAGAGCAAGACCAACGAGAAAGTGGGAGAGAGCGAGAGTAGAAAGAGCGAGATTTTGAGCTAGAAAGTTAGAGAGAGCGAGAGTAGAGAGAGTGAGATTTTGAGTGAGAAAGTGGGAGATAGCGAGAGTGGAGAGAGCGAGACCAACGAGAAAGTGGGAGAGAGCGAGAGCAGCCTGTGCATCAGCCACGCCTTGTCCGGTGCTGCATTCGAACGTCACACCCACGCGATTGAATGGCCTCGCATATGTATCGAACGGTCGGGCAAGTATTTATGCGTTGAATTTGGCCGCATTCTTGTAGATTATACATTGGAAACCCAAAATTGAATACAAACAAAGGTTGGAAACGCAAGGGCAAACGTCAACAAAAATTAAGTGTCTTCATAAGAAAAATTCTTAAGGGCTAAGGAAATTTGGTGGACGCATATGAAGAAAACACCTTAGGATAAGGTGATGCAAGCTTGCGTTGATAAGGGGAGAAATAAACATTTAGCCATGCAGCCAAGTAGGTGCTGTCAACACCACGAGAGATTTGAATGCCTATAAATAGAGCTTTGGGATTTCATTTTCAAATCACAAAATCATAAATTTCGTAAAGGAGAGGGAGAATAGTGAGGGTTGAAAAGAACGTATCAAATTTGGACGAGAAGATCTCACAATATACTCGTGCGTTTTGAGTGATTCCAAAGCCATCTAAAAGCTCTGAAAGTCTAGTCTTCAGAGTAGGGTTGTTGGAGGAAAAAGCTCAAAGGAACCGAGCTGGAGATTGAAAAGAAGGCCGAAGGGTCAGACTATCAGATCAGTCTTGGTCAGTCTTGAAGATTCTGTGATTCCGGCCAAACCACGAGAAGTTCTATGCTCAAACTTTAGGGTAAGATTTCTGAGACATTTTATAATAATTTTGTAGAAGGAAGTAGTTACAAATAAGGTCCAAAACTATGAGTAATCTAAGCTGTAAATTGAATCTTGATTCTAGGGGTGAAAAGGAGCCCGAGGAGCTACTAGAGTGAAAAGTTCCTAAGAAATCAAGGTGAGTGGCTAAAATGTTTTGACTAAAACGTTTTACTTAAATTGTTTTGATTACACCGTTTTACAAAAGCATGTTTGCAAAAATATTCTCATGCCTACTAGTTTTATAAAGTGGTTTCCAAGCAAGTTTTGAATTGTGTTTTGAACGCATGCATATTGTTGAAAAACCCTTTTATATGCTTTGATTTTATCCAGCATGCGTTACCATCTTTAAAGCCATGTTATATATGTGTTATACTATACATGCTTTAAAGAGAAAAGCCGTTTATAAATAGTTTTGGTAAAATGCGATACCGAAGGACACTTGAGAAGGTATCCGCCTAACTAGATACCGAAGAACATTTGAGAAGGTATCTATTGGTACTGAAGGACATTTGAGAAGGTACCAAGCCAACGGGATACTGAAGGATGTTTGAGAAGGTATCCTAGTAGCTCGATACTGAAGGACAAGGAGAAGGTATCTGAGCAGAAGTATCTAATGTATGAGGGTACTTAGTGTGGCCACAGGTGAATAAGGTCAGAGATTGAGCAAAAGGGTTCTCTTTGGACTAGTAGGTGGTGTTGGGGTTATTTTACCCATTGTAGAGTACGTTGGATTGAGAAATGATTTTACAGTTTTATGATTAAAACAGCTTTATATGTTTTACGCTTGGAAAATGTTTATGCTGCAAAAGTTTATGTTTCAGTTAAAAACTCATTACTGAAATCATGCATGAGAATTTACTATGTTTTCCCGGTCACTCACTGGGCGTAAGCTCATCCCATTTTCAAATGTTTTATTTTTCCCCCACCCCACAGGTAGCGGTCAAATCCTCTGAAGATAGCTTTACTTCTGCTCTGCCACTAAATGACCAAAAGACTTGTAACCGTTTGCTAGGCAATAAGTGTCAGCCCAAGGGTTGGTAATTGCTGCAGTCACGCCTTTCTCTAGGCTAAGAAGGTGGTCTGGGGCGGGTGACAATCCTTCTAGTCTATGAGAAGATACGACTGCCTTTATCCATAGTTGAGAGTGAACTACTAAATCTAACCCTCAACGTCAACCTTAGTTGGGGAGAACTCTTTTGCTCAATCCCTCGACATCGTATTACCTACATGTACGTGGTTATAATTGAGTACCGTCGTACCTTATGTACCTTACTAGGATACCTTCTCATTGTCTTTCAGTATCCTCAGGTACTTTACTAGGATACCTTCTCATTGTCCTTCAGTATCCTTAGGTACTTCTGCTAAGATACCTTCTTAAATGTCCTTCAGTATCGAGCTATTAAGATACCTTCTCATATGTTCTTCGGTATCAATTTGGCCGGATACCTTCTCAAAAGTCCTTTGGTATCAAATTGGCTAGGTACCTTCTCAAGTGTCCTTCGGTATCAAATTGGCCAGGTACCTTCTCAAGTGTCCTTCGGTACCAAATTTGTTAGATACCTTCTCAACGTCCTTCGGTATCAAATGTGTATTTTGTAACAACAAATTAAATTCCATAGCCTAGTATTACACAAGAGCTATTCCATTGTCACTCATTTACACAAGAATCCATTCTCCCATAACCTTCCTTTAGAAAACATAAATCAAATCAGAACATAGCTTTTGTAACGGTTACACAACATACCTTGGTCGATGCTACACACACACAATCCAGGAGATATGCATTAAATTATTCTTCAATAATTTGTTGCTTGAAGAAGTGTAAATAGATTGTTAATGTCACTGTGCTTTACTTGATCATATATGCATGAATATTAAAAAACTTAAAGTTTACTTAGTCACTCACAGTTCGTTGGCCTCTTAACGTGTTATACGCCTCTCCTAGCTCTTCTTTGCCTTAAAATTTCAGCTCAAAATGCCTCGTCGTTTAATCTGGAGATTCAAAACTTCATCATTGGCCCCAATTCAAGCAGCTGCCTGCTTGTTCAAAAATTCCCCGTTCAACCTCAAATTTTTAACTCAAAACGCTTTGTAATTCGTCCTGGAGCTTCAATTCTTCACTGATGGCCTAGATTCATCAAAGAAACAAACCCTTCGTCTTTATTTTGCCCTTCCGGCCTTATTTCGGTGAGTTTTCCTTTCAATAGCCCAGCCACAAAAAATAGACATACAGAGTTTTCGAATGCCACTGGAATTACACAAATAGCCTAAGTAGTTTGTCCAAACCGATCCAATGAATTTAACCTTCTTGCTTATATTACTGCCCAAAGTCCAGCATGAACCCTCCTTTTGCCACCTGGCCCACTATTGGTGATGAAGGGCTAGGATTTAGCAAATTTCCTTTTGTAACTTCACTCACAATATTATTTTAGCAATACTCCTCATTAGATGGCATGGTCTAATTCATATGCTTATTATGCATTCCATCTTCTATCCTTCCTAAGACATGGCATTATTTAGCTCATTAGAAGACATCACATTACTTAAAGTAATTAGGGTTCGGGTTTTACATTTCCTAATTCTCAAATCTCAATTCTTAATGATCCATTGTAACTTTTAATTTCCTAATATTAATCATTATTAGTAACTTCTAATTATTTAATTAGTAATACATTTAATATTGTTTAACTTTTAGAACCTCAATAAAAATCCAACTAATCAATTATCAAACCTACACCACACATTTCTATAATTTCTTTTTAGGTATACAGAAATCATTAAGCATATCTATCAAATTCATATTAATTAATGAGAGTTAAAAAAACAACTAAAAATCACAATGTATGAAACAATATTAGGTTAAACTACAATTTTAGTCTTTAGATTTTCAAGTTTTTGTTCAAAAGATTCATGAATGTTGAGAAGTGTGATGCTTGATCTTTAATTTTTATAATTGGCTTTAGAAATCTAAAAATATCTTATATGTCCCTTAACATTCAATTTTATATCTAATTTAGCTCTGATTGTTTTTCAAAATTAACTTTTAATACATTACTTCCACCTATAAGTTTATTTGTTTTAAAATTAAGTTTTATTTGTTTTAAAAATTTAGCTCCGATCTGTTTTTCAAATTTTATAAGCTTAATTTTCAAAAAGACTTATCAAAAGTTTTATTTTCTTTTAATTATGGTGAAAATGGTCCTAGTAAAAAAAAAAATTAAGAGTGAACAAAAATAAATTTTTGAAAAAGTTATAAGATGACTCGTCACTTGAAACACGGATATTAAACAGAAAGCATAGACAAACACTATAACGACAAACAAAACTAACGACAATAAAGCAAGTAAAGACACACTGAAGTTTTTCTAATTAATTTTAAAAAGAAGATAAATCAAGCTTTGTTTGAAAAAAAATAAACATAGAATGGCAAAAATAAGAAAGAAAAAACAAAACAAAAAGAAAAGAAGCTTGTATCTTGTATAGATAAAAACTAACTATATTAAAAGAACTATAATTCTTGAGAAGAAGGTTAAAATATTTTTTGTCATATATTTGTATTTTCTTGCTGAATGTGGTTATTTATTTATTTGCATAATTTCTTTGAGGAGTGACTTAAGGCAAAATTAGGCTAATATTGTTTTTTTCAAAAGTATTTATAAAAATATTGTTGTTGAAAACTATTTATAAAAATATTGTAGTTTTTTTTTTTTTTAAGTTATCGAGTCTTCAAAATTCGACCTTCATTCTATATATTTTTTTCCATTAATTTGACCTAATTTGTTTTCTTTTTTTTTAAATTTTCCATTATGTTATTATATAATATATCCACTTTACATTTTTTTTTATTTTTTTATTGTTTTTTTAACTTAACTCTAAAAATAAAATAAAATAAAAATAATAATATCTCATAAAAATAATAATGTGTAAATTAAAATATCTCATTTATATAAAAATAATTACAAAAATCAATGTGTCCCACAAGGCGGATGTCATCGATTTTGAGTATCATCGTCGACTTCGAACTTGAGGCAGTTGTGGTTCTTCTTGATGTTTCCAAAAGGCTGTTTCCAAAATGCCAAACCCAAGTCCAGTTAAACTTTTTTTTGTGTAGGGGATAGAAAAATTAAAATTTAATTGTATACCCAGTTTTTTTTTTTTTTTTTTGTAGTAGAATTTTAATTTGTGTATTGAATATTAGTTCTATTTTTTAATATATAAGCTTACTTTTGTTATATTTGTCCCCAATTGATTTGTTTTAAGATTAATTTTTGTTTGTGCATAATTAAGTATTCATGAAATAAAAATTTGGTTCTTTGTTTGTTACAAAAAATATATAAAATTATAAACAACTTATGCTGATGCAAATAAACTTTGGCAGAAATCTATCTATTGAACTGAAAATTTTTATTGTTTAAAAATATGCTTTTGCTGATGCAAATTGTATTTTGTTGCGAAAATGCATATGCCGACGGAAACAATTGTGTTGCCAAAAATGGTATTTATGCCGACGAAAATAGTTTTTGTCGAGAGGCACTTCTCCCGACATGGATACGATGACAATTATGTCTGAAAAAAAATGCGTTGGCAAAACCTATCCCGACATTTTTTTTTCGTGGAGAAAGGTGAAATTTTTGTAGTGAATTTTCATACATTTTTTTCTTTTAAAAAATACAATAGAATCAATTTGTGCACAAATTTAAGTTGAATCAACACATAAATTGACCATTAAATGCCTTTACCTGAACTCATAATTTTCAACAAAGATCTATCTTTAATTTCGCTTTCTCTTGAAATTTTAGCAATTTTGTACGATATGCATATATTTTATATGAGACTATTTTTATTTAACAATATTTCTATAAAACCCTTATTTAAAACATTTTTCAAGGTCAATATTACCAAACTTATTTAGGTTTGATATCGAAGTTGATGAAAGTGAAAGTTTAGAGTCAAAATTGATGGTATCGAACAAGTGTAAAGTCAAATTGATTTGTTCCCCGAAAAATAATCACAATTTATTTATCA
Source organism: Benincasa hispida (assembly GCF_009727055.1). NCBI lineage: Eukaryota > Viridiplantae > Streptophyta > Magnoliopsida > Cucurbitales > Cucurbitaceae > Benincasa > Benincasa hispida. Next base: position 3,479 of record NW_024063603.1, on the reverse strand, counting down.
AAGTTTCCAACCAATTTTTGTTTAAGAGAAAATATACTAATTAGGAGTTATTTGATAATAATCAAACAAATTAATAATGTAAAATTTATATGATATCGGTTTTCTAATTTTCATGCATTAAGGAGACGAGATTAACTCCCAAATCTCAATACTTAATGATCCATTGTAACTTATAATTTTCTAATATTAATCATTATTAGTAACTTCTAATTTTTTAATTAATAATGGATTTACTATTTTTAACTTTTAAAGCCTTAACGAAAATCCAACTAATCAATTATCAAAACTAAGCCACACATTTCTATAATTTCTTTTTATGTATGTTGGGAATCCGACCAAAGTCCCACATGGTTAGACTGTCCAACATTGGTTAGATAAGATGGGGATAATGGGTATATAAGTGAGGATAATATGTTTCATATATTATAAATTTTGGTTCAATTCGGTTTGATCGAACTGTTTCAACCCCTACTTATAATAGTTAAATTCAGAGATTATATGGACACAAACTTAAAATTCAACCACTCAACTATTTCTAAATTAACAAACAAAATTCTATTATATATTATAAGATAAACTCAATATTTCATTATTTTCTTTCCAATTTTCTATTCTTCAAAAAGTTGTATCCACTATAACATTAAATTTGAATGTTTTCTTTTTCTTATTAAGAATTTTAAAAAAGCATTAGTTGTCATACCAAACCAAGCATTTTATTAACAACAATTAATTTGTCAAAACTCTCTGACAACCAAATTATTTATTTTATACAACACACGACATACCCTAATTCTTCTATATATATATTCACTCACAACACACTCATCATTCTAAAACAAACAACATCGTCCTTTTTTACATTTTTCACAACATTTTTTTGCATTTCACTTCACTTTCTCTATAATAATTTTCCAAAGATCATGAGAAAGAGTAGAGGAAGGCAAAAGGTGGAGATGGTGAAGATGCCAAATGAGAGGAACCTTCAGGTCACCTTCTCGAAGCGTCGGTCTGGCCTCTTCAAGAAAGCTAGCGAGCTCTACACACTTTGTGGTGTTCAGACCCAAGTCGAATTAATTAAGCCCAATGGCCAGACCCAACTCCAATTAATTAGACCCATAGGTCAAACCCAAGTCCAATTTAGTTAGGCCAAAAGGCTAGGCCCATTGGCCAATCAAAGCCAGACCCAAGCCTATGAAGCCCATTAAGACCAGGCCCAATGTAAAATCCGAACCCTAATTACTTTAAGTAATGTGATGTCTTCTAATGACTAAATAATGCAATGTCTCAGGAAGGATAGAAGATGGAATGCATAATAAGCATATGAATGAGACCATGCCATCTAATGAGGAGTAGTGCTAAAGTAATATTGTGAGTGAAGTTACAAAAGGAAATTTGCTAAATCCTAGCCCTTCATCACCAATAGTGGGGCATGTGGCACAAGGAGGGTTCATGCTGGATTTTGGGTGGTAATATAAGCAAAAAGGTCGAATTCATTGGGTCAGTTTGGACAAATTACTTAGGCTATTTGTGTAATTCTAGTGGAATTCGAAAGCTCTATGTTTCTATTTTCTGTGGCTGGGCTGCTGGAAGGAAAACTCACTGAATAAAGCTGGAGGGGCAAAATAAAGACGAAGGGTTCGTTTCTTGGGTGAATCTAGGCCATCATTGAAAAATTGAAGCTCTAGGACGAATTACGAAGCATTTTGAGCTAAAAATTTGAGGTAATATTGTTAACTCAGTTATAAAAAATTTGTAGAATGAAACTTTTTAAGATAAGACCTGGAAATCGAGTTATATAATTTTGAAGGTTGAACTGGAAATTGTTGAACAAATAAGCAGCTGTTTGAATTAGAGCCAATGATGAAGTTTTAAATCTCCAGATTAAACGACAAGGAATTTTGAGCTGAAACTTTAAGATAATGTTTCTAACTCAATTCTAAACATGTTTGTAGAAGGAGGTTTCTTCAAAAGAGGGCTGGATTTTGAGTTATAAATTTATGAAATCGTAATAGAGGATCTGGGCATAAGGAAATAGCTGCTTAGGAAGATTAAGCAGGCATCTCAAAAGCGAGAGTGAGCGAGAGGGAGCGAGAGCGAGAGGTGGATCTCGCTAGGGATGGGAATCTCGCTGGTTTACACTAGATCCTGTCTCTTATACACATCTAGATGTGTATAAGAGACAGGAGTGAGAGAGAGTGGGAGCGAAAAGTGGATCTCGCTGGTTTTGCACTGAATCTCACTGGAAAGTGCCAAATCTCACTGGGAATGGTAAATCTCGCTCATAGAAATGATCTTGCTCATGTGGGTGATCTCGCTCATGATGATTTTCTCGCTAGTCATGCTGATTTTGTTGATAAAAGATCCATTAGTAAATGAACTATATGAGGTATTTTGCTAAGAGTTCTAAGTAGTTTAACTGGAAATTGTGTTCTTTCAGGCAAAGAAGAGCTAGGAGAGGCATATAACTCTTAAGAGGCCAACGAGCTGTGAGTGACTATGTGATAACTTACTATTTTAATGATTTAGAAACTGTGATTTCTTGAAGATATTTCTCATGCTAAGTGTTTAAATGAAGTGTGAAGCAACATATTCGTGAAATGGTTTCTCATGCTAAGTAAAACATGATTTAAATATGTTATTTTGTCCAAATACTTTCAGCATGTTTAAGTAACCCATTTTTATGAAGATCTAGTATGATGGATGAACTAGTATGATGATTTGAGCACTAATCCTTAGTGTTCAACTAAATGTTTATGACTAGTTTTACTTAAAATGCGATATCGAAGGACATTTGAGAAGGTATCTGATCAACTTGGTACCGAAGAACTTTCGAGAAGGTACCGGACCAACTTGATATCGAAGGACATTTGAGAAGGTATCTTAGCAGCTCGATACTGAAGGACGTTTGAGAAGGTATCTGAGCAGAAGTACCTAAGGATACTGAAGGACAATGAGAAGGTATCCTCGTCAAGTACCTAAGGATATTGAAGGACAATGAGAAGGTATCCTAGTCTAGTACCTGAGAATACTGAAGGACAATGAGAAGGTATCCTAGTCAGGTACATAAGGTATGATGGTACTCAGCTATAACCACGTGTACGTAGGTAATACAACGTCGAGGGACTGAGCAAAAGGGGGTTCTCCCCGACTAAGTTTGACGTTGAGGATTAGAACTAGTAGTTCACTCTCAACTAAGGATAAAGACAGTCGTATATTCTTCTAGACTAGAAGGATAGTTTGAAATTTCTAATGCGAATGTTTATCAACGCATGATGTTTACTAATGTATGAGTTTTCCGAGTATGTTTTCCATGTCTAACGCATGCTATGAGTTTTCCAAGTATGTTTTCCATGTCTAACGCATGCTATGAGTTTTCCAAGTATGTTTTCCATGTCTTACGCATGCTATGCGTTTTCCAAGTATGGTTTTCCCATCGTCTAACGCATGATGTTTACTAGTTATGGTGAAAATGGTCCTAG
>NW_024063602.1:0-2405 GCF_009727055.1 Benincasa hispida | reverse complement strand
TATATATATATATATATAATGACAAAACGATGACAACCATTTAACATCGGATAATTACTGACAAAAAGTAGATGAAAAACTGACATTAAAGATAATGTTCAATATCGATTGAAAACCGACATTGAAAGTAGTATTCATTGTTGGTTAAAAACTGGCATGACATTGAAGGTAATTGACATTGAAATCTTGATCATCTATAATGTCGATTTAAAACCGACATTAAAGACCTTTTATAACACGATATTCGATGTTAGTTTTCAACCGACATTGTATCCCTATAATGTCAATTTTAAACCAATATTAAAGCCCAGATTTGTTGTAGTAAAATGTTACATTTTAAAAACCATTTTTTTTTTAGTTTTCAAGACTTGGCTTAGTTTTTTTAAACACTTATAGAAAGTAGATAACAAAATAAAAGAATCAACGGATGGAAGTAGTGTTTATAAACTTAATTTTACAAAAAGAACTTAAGTTTTAAAATGTTAAACTTTTATTTATGAGTTTTGGGTTAGGTTACCATTTGACCTTTAACTTTTCAAAGGTTTCATTTTTACCCTGGGTTACGAATTTAGTTTTTATTTGATTCTCAAATTTTTTACTCTTTTACCTCTAGTTTTTCACTAATACTTACTTTTGGTTGGAGCATAGCTCGATTGACACTAGATATGTACTATCAATCTCGAGGGTTAGAGATTTGATCCCCCAACCTACATTTTGTCAAAAAATAAATAAGCTTTTATATTTGACATTAATTTTTTTATTTAATTAATTTAAATATATATGTTGAAAATTCTTTCATTACTTTTAATAGTGATGAAAAATTAGTGAAAACTAATTTAATAATAAGTAACTTAATTCTTTTAAATTAATTCATAGACATCAATACCAAGGATCGAAATGAGTGTGTAGTGAAAAATCAAGGGTAAATTTATAAATCTTGAAACATAGAGACCAAATTATGGAAACAAAACTTCAAACTCAAGGATAAAAAATGTCACATTTTGAGATCTTGGGACCAAGTGAAAATTAAACTCAAAACTCATGGATAAAAGTACAATATTTTAAAATTTAATGACCAAATAGAAACTAGGACTCAAAACCTAACTAGGGACTAAAATGGTATATGTCCCTTTCAAAAGTAAAAATCAAATATAAAATGATTATCAAACGAAGCATTAATTTTTTGAATCTTAAGTCTACAAGCAACTTCTAAAATGTAAAGAAATTGTGAGGAAACAAACATATATATATTTTTTTTCAAAAAACCGAGAACAAAAAATAAAACCCCAGTTTGATAATTAATCAATTTTTTGGTTAAAAAATTAATGTTCTAAATAATACTTTTGCCTATGAATTTATTGTCTTTGTAACTTTATTGTCTACTTTTTAGGGTGCTTACAAAATCCAAACCATCACTTGAAAACTAACAGAAAAGAGTAGTTGATAAAAATATATATTTTTTTTTTTTTTAAATTTGATAATGAATTCAAGTGTTTCCTAAGGATAGATGAAACCACGGTAAAGGAATTATGAAAAATATTATTAAAATATATAAACTAAAAATTAAACCATTATTAACAATCCTAATAGTTATTGAATTATGTTTTTTTAAAAATATAATATCTTAACGAATCCAACTATGTTTAAGTAGATAAATATTGGTTCATTTTAACTTTTAAAAATGTTAAACCCAAATATATGTAACTATTACAATAATGGTGGGGCAACCTAAAGAATTAAGCAACATAATACCACCAAGAAAGAGGACAAAAGGGGGTTTAGTAATGAGCAATTAATAAATGAACCCATCTTTTCTAAAACACTATGATTAATTAATTAATCACGTTAATTTGCATAGTAATTGAGGATAAGCACCTTGATATATACACACCATAATAAAGCCAAATAAAATTGAATCCTAAAGAAAGAAATAAAACATTTTTTAATGTTTAAAGGCAAGAAAAAAAAAAGTTAATGAAAAAAGGCAAATATCAAAATTAAAATGAAACTCCGACTCCACTCACACAAGAAAAAAAAAAGAAAAAAAAATGAATTTAATAGTAATGGATTGTGATTTGTCCCCAAGATATGGATACAGCCCATGGAATCCCAAACTTGGATTTTGTGTCTTTTCCCTAAAACCATCATTAATCCCTCATTATTTGGGTGTTTAATTAGCCAACTATCTTTGACTAAGCTAATCTAATCTAGAGAAAGAGTGATTAGTAAGATACCTATAAAGAAATTTGTAGTGGATGGTTGGTTTATGTTGTGTTTTTAAAATAATCATTAATTTTCTTAAAAAAATATGTATAAATAAGAATTTTTTTTTTCAAAATTTTACACATGTTACATCAATGATTTATTAAAAAAAAAAGTAGTGTAATGATTATTATATGATAATA
>NW_024063601.1:0-2104 GCF_009727055.1 Benincasa hispida | reverse complement strand
CCCAAGGTAGGAGGGCAATCAGTCGCAAAAGAGCTGAAGGTAGTTCTAAGCTCATGGTGGCCAACATACGCCCAATAATTGCCGGAAGTTCCACTGGTCAGGGCAACTTGACCTAAGAAGTTGAGAGCCATCTCTTGCATGGAAGACTGCTTGCGATGACAACACTCTTATTTTTCCAGGGACATCTTCTCCTTTATCTTTACTTTGCTTTCTTAGTATAGGTTATTTTTATTTTACTATTATTTTGGATATATGGCTGCTTCCTTGGTTTTGAGTACGTTTGCTCTTATAGGTGCAACAATAAGTCTCCTTGGTTTGTAGTTCAACGGAAGAATTCCTTTCACCCTTCAACACAAGGCTTCAATCGCGTGGATTCCAACGCATGAGCGCATGCATTGTTCCACCTAAGGTCTTTTCTTGTTATCTTGTATGCCTTATCCTTTTGAAATTCTCTTCTTTCTCGATTGCGTTGTTTTACGATGTTTCCATGATGGTACGTATAATTCACCGCATTTTCTAACTAATCAACGCAAGGCATTCTTTACTTTTATTAGCTTCTTCAAATTTTGAAAGTCTTAAGTTTTATTTTGCGCAAACCTGTGTTCAAACATTTATTATCGCATTCTTGTAATTTTGTTTTTAGCTTTGCGGTGAGAACGCTGCCAACCTCTAAGTTTAGGGGTGGCAGCAGTCTTGGAGAATTACGTTCATTATATTGCGATCATTTGAAAAAAATGAATAAAAAAAAATTTGAAGTTAGATTTTTGGAATAATAACTCCACTGTCAACGCAATGGGGAAACCCATGTTGAAAAGGGTTAAGTTGTGAAAGGCATTTGCTCGTAGTTGGATGTCCGCATGACATACGTGGAGGCAAGCCAAAACGAAGGCAAGTCGCCAGGATCAATGTGTTAGCACAACTCCTCTGTCCGGTGCAAGCCAAAACAAACGAGACGAGTTGAGATGAATATGGAACGCAACCGAAGTTGGATGCCCACATGACACACGTGGGGGTAAACCAAAACGAAGGGCGTAACTAGATTCAACGCCGCATTTGAATAAGTCATCACAAAGTTTTGAAGTACTTTTTTTGAATGAACGCAATCTCAAAAGCTAAACACAAAATTTCGGTGAATGAATAAAATTTTTTGAGCAAAGGCTTGCCGGATTTAACTTAGACAAGATCTTTTTGAAGAAGTAGCCAAAGTGGAGGAGAGTATTGCAGTGATGGTCAAACGTGTGTGTGAATTACATTCTGAGAAGTTGGTCATCGCAAAAGAAAGCATGAAGGTGAATTAGAATTTCTTGAGTATAACGCATGCTTGAGGACAAACATGATTCTAAGTTTGAGGGTGTGATGACATGCGGATATGCATGTCATCTTAGTCCTTTTACTTAGAATTATGAAGGTTGTTAGGCAGAAATTTCGTCGATCGTGCTAGGAATTCATGAGAAAAAGAGTTTGCGTCGATCAGCATGTCGAATCTCAGCTAACCCATTACTTTGCGTTAATTGTGCGTTCAATGTTGTATTTTTGTAGCCGCAGGAAATGATCGCAAACGCGAAAACTGGACCATCACATAGATGACCGCATGTGGAGAAACACTCCATCGTAAGAAAAACGCATCGATTAACGCATGGATGTTGTAGTAATTAGCCGTATGTGTCCATCGCATGAAAGTTGCGCTCGTCAAGTGATTGCGGTCATCAGGAAGAGCTGCGGTGTTAAGTGAACGCGGCCATTGAATGACTACGGCTACGAACAATGCATTCTAATGGGATCAATGCAAATTTGGTGGAATGAACGCATCAACGCATCTACCTTGAGAAAATCCAAAGTTGATGCTGACATTTCACCTACCACGCCGTTAGTGGCAGAGGTTCAGAAAGGACGAACACGCCGAACGTCAGACTCAGATCAGTCCAATTAATGCTGTCAGTAGCCAAGCTCTATAAATAGAAACTGATGAGTAGAAATTTAGATCATCCGGGGAGGATCCTTGGATCTGGAGATTGTCCCTCACCGGGGATTTTCCCCGCAATCCAGACAAACTGCGTGAGAAGATGGCTGAAAGTTCTTCACCTCCTTCATCCATTTCGAGTGA
>NW_024063600.1:0-1645 GCF_009727055.1 Benincasa hispida | reverse complement strand
ATGACAGTGAAAGTTACAATGAGTATGCGGGGAACGTGTTTGAGAAGGGATTTAGCTTACACTTCCTAAGATTGCATTCAAGCTATGCGATCATGCTACACACACACAACAACATGTCATCTCTCAATGCAAATGCCATATAGTTCCTAATTTTAGTAACTCTTTACTCAATTCCGCCGGATAGGATTTATACTTCAAACAACATACCAAACTTATTTGTTTTTGTCACCGCAAAGGAATAAAAAAATTACTGTCGCATATTGTCTCAGTAGTTGATAACCGGTAGAAATGCACGTTATTACAGTGCTAAGTTCTCAAACAATGCTGGTTTGCATTGATAAAATATGTTAGATTGCATCCAAAAAGCATTAAGTTTATAACATTGCGGTAGCATGCGTTCATCACATAGAAATAGTTAATTTTAGTATTTTTATGCATAATATGCGTTGACGCAAGGCGAAAAGCGCGATCACAAGAAATCAACGAACGAGCGCAGCATTACCGCAAGGCTTTGCGGTGATTTGTGTTTGTAAACATCTGCTTAAAAAGGATTACCACATAGAGCCAGCGCAACTTGGTGGGTGCATCTGGGTGAAAAGCATAATTAATCACGATGGGACAGAAAGCTGATGACAGTCGAATCCAAATTAAGTTGACAAGCCGCTAATGATAACAAGTACACTCAGCTTTTTGGTGACAAATATTTGGCGCATCAATCAGAGAATTAAAGCCATCCTATCTGTACAATCATAAGAGAGAAGCCGCCTTTCACCTTGAAGCTCTATAAATACCGAAGGCATCCTTCAGAAAAGGGGTTCAATTTCATCCGATTCAGCTGTTCAGCAAGTTCGATTCTTTTTGTTCATAGTTTCAGCCTTGTCCATAGTTTTCTTTTATTTTTAAGGGAAAGCAAGAGAAGAGCCGAGACGCTGGAAGATCGCTCAGGGCAACTCGAGAGAGAACTCGGAGGCGTAGAAAGCAGAGAGCGGGCCGACTGTTGACATAAAATACGATGCACGAATAGAATTTATTTTTAAACCTCGGGTTATAAATCTTTTTATCCTTTAGTGGCAGACCAGATGCAGAGCTATCTTCAGAGGATTTGACCGCTACCTGGGGGGGTAGGAAGAACATTTGAAAACGGCTTGTGCCCAGTGATTGAATTAAGAAAGATAATTGATTCTCATGCAAAATCTCAATAAAGAGTTTAACTGAAATATAAGCTTCTATAGTATTTGTACTGCAGTATAAACATTTTCCGCAAGCATAAAACATTAAAGTTGTTTTAATCGTAAAACAGTAAAACTATTTCTCAGTTGAGGATAACCCTACTGTGGGTAAAAACAATCCCAACACCAACTACTAGTTAAGAGAGAACCCTTTTTCTCAATCTCTGACTCTACCTACGTGCACATGGCCATATAAGTACCATCATACCTTAGGTACTTCTGTCTCAGATACCTTCTCAAACGTTCTTCAGTATCTGGTTGGTTTGGTACCTTCTCAAACGTCCTTCAGTACCAATAGATACCTTCTCAAATGTTCTTCAATATCTAGTTGGGCGGATACCTTCTCAAATGTCCTTCGGTATCGCGTTTTAAGTAAAAACTAGTCATAAATGACTTTCTCTTTAAAGCATGTAAAG
>NW_024063599.1:0-9371 GCF_009727055.1 Benincasa hispida | reverse complement strand
GCCTCTATGGCCAAAAAACATTAAGTAATAAACACAAAACGTTTATAGAGAATACATTACAAGTCTCATAAATCCCGACACCCAAACTCTTAGTCACAACATGAACAACTATAACATGTGTACAATATTTACAGTAATCACCTAGCAGACGGGTTACAATAACTCTTGTCTTTGAGTGGCAGAGCAAATGCAGAGCTAACTTCTGAGGATTTGAGCGCTACCTGGGGGAAAGAAAAACATTTGAAAACGGAGTGAGCTTGCTAACCTAGTGAGTTACTTAAGAAAGAAAACTGATTCTTATGCATAAGTCTCAATGAATAGATCATACTGAAATATAAATCTTTACAGTAACCTTGTACTGAAATATAAAAAATTTTCAAGCATAAAACATGTAAATTTGTTTTCATCATAAAACATTAAACTGTTACTTAGTTGAGAATAATCCTGTTGTGGTTAAATCCCAACGTCAACTACTTAGTCAAGAGAGAACCCTTTTACTCAATCTCTGACTTAGTCAAGAGAGAACTTTTTTGCTCAATCTTTAACTTTAACTACCTACGTGCACGTGATTATAACTAAGTACAACCCTACCTTAGGTACTTCTGCTCAATTACCTTCTCAATGTCCCTCAGGATCGAGCTTCAAGTAATATTCATCATACTATGACTTTCTCTTTAAAGCATCTAAAGCAAAACGTATATAAAACGTGTCTTTAAAAGTACTAATGCATGCTTTGTGTATTTAAACACACATAAATAGTTTTTCAATAAACTTTCATACATGGCATGCGTTTAAAACATAACTCATAGTTTGCTTGGAAACTACTTTGCAAAACTAGCTAGGATGAAAATAATCTTTCTTAAAATATGGTTTCTTTAAAATATTGTAAATATTTAGTCACTCACAACTTTTAGGATTACAACTCAAGGGTCGATATGCTTCTAATACTAGTGTCAATCCTGTGGACACAAAAGCATATATTTAGTTACTAGCATTGGTCTCCCTTTTGAGACTAACTTTTAAATAAGTCTTACATTTAGCCTTCCCCTAGAAGACTTTCACTCAAACACATACCTTGTTGTAGGTTTAACACTTAGAAATTTCATTGAGACTTTGACTCTTGCAATGATTCCAATTGCACCTCACAAACGCTTCCCACTTGTGCAAATAACACTTGCTCTAAGTCTTCTTTCAGCTGCACATGGTCGTCCACAAGGCTACTTATGCGTCCAAGACTTCAATGCCAGCTTACTCAACCCAAGCAGCTGTATGCTTGTTCCTCCCTTTTTTATATGGCGTTTCCACGCTTACATTAAAGCCTGAGCACGAACACCTTCAGCTTAAATGGAGTAAATCGGTGCTTAGGACAGTTGTTGCCTTAATTGTGTTAAGGACTGATAATGCATGCTTCATTCGTTAGTCCCTACATCGTATAGCTCAGCCTCATCCGTAATAGCTATCGTTTAAATGATTCTCTCACTGTCGCTTAACACCAACGATTCGCTCTCGCTCAATCCGTGTAGGCACATAGCTATCGCACAGTTTCATTGTCCGCTATCGTGTAGCTCTCACTGTCGCACATCGTGTAAGTGTTAACGCTATTGGTCTAACTCATCATGCTCATCGTCTAGCGCTCACATTATGTGTAACACCATCGTCTAGTGAATCCACGCCCATCTTCTGGCTTATGTTGATCATGTAAGCGCCATGCCTATCGTGTAGCAATCGTCTAGCGATTCGATTAGTGCAACACGTAGCTACTTTGAGGTTGTTGCCCTACAGTCTCGTGTCCTGTAGTTTTGTGATAGTTTGGTACCAAATGCTTGTGATATATGATATTTTACTTCACTTCTTAATTTTGCTCAAGTTTTTTATTTTCATTTGCTTTACCCACAAACCAATAAATTAAAATCTCTAGTTTATCTGGAATGTAATTAAGCATGTATGTGGTGACATACAAATTGATCATGTTTAAGGGATAACCAAAATAGTCTGTAGTATTATGGATATAGGAGGGAAACAATATCCTGGTAATGCTACGATGCTCCTACTTTGTGGATGGTCCAATGGTTGGTGGAAAAAATTTTTTTTTTTTTTTTGTCGTAGATGGTTCCTGATCCTGATCATTCGTGTAGTAGGGAATGCGGCGGGGGCGTCTATAACAAAGAGTTTGTATAAGACCTGACCATGAAATGTTAACGTCTCAATTATAATAACACCGTTTATGACAGAGATTTCACTTCACTAGGATGCATATGGTAAAAGTGACTTCAATCTGAGTGAGTTGGGAACTCTGCCATTAAGGGCGGTCCCTTTGATTTGTATAGGTGAAAATGGCCGGTCGCCGACTCAAACCTACCATGTTTGGGGAATTCGTCTTATTTAGAGGCTGGAACTCAACTACACAATGCAATACACTTCTTCTCAAAGAGGGCAAGAAGATAGATAGCTCCTTAAGAGTGATTCAGGGCTTGAAGATGTGTGCCACACACCTTCTCTTGGCCGAGAAGGTGTTCACCATGTTGGCCCTATGTTGTATTGTTCATTAGAGGAATAAATGGTACTTAAAGAGTGGATTTTAACTACAAGGAGAAAAACGGTAAATTGGCCAGCTTACTTTACGACATCTGTGAAGGGATCGTACTTATGATTGGGTTTATTGATGGACACAGAAATATATTATGTGGTAAAAAGAGTTCAAATTGTTTGTCTTTTATGGAATGCAGCAGTTAATGGATGTGGATCTTGTGGCTAAGAGTTTAGTCAGTTGTTCAGTAATCGTTGGAGCTTGGATTTGGTCATAAAGGTCTCCTAGGTAAGCTTGGATAAAGGTCGAGAATACAGTTTTTGGGTCGTTTGAATATTCAAATTTGACAAAAAGAGATTCGATATATATGATTAATTGATGGTTAATTAATATGATGTAAATTGATTAAATGTATGAGATACATTATTTTGGAGGCAAATTAAGATTTAATAATGATTTTATATAAAGTGGAGGAGAATTACTAGTAGTATGTGATATTAAACTATAGGTTAAGAATATAATAGATTGTATTCCATTTATTAATTAATGGTTAATTATGTGTTAATTTGGCTGAAAACGTCTCCTCAATCGTGCGTTAGTGGGAAAATCCTCAATCAGTTATTGTAATTGAGAATAAAATGAAAAATTGGTTTCATTTTTGAAAAGTTTCAAAAGGTTTAGAAAAATGCTAAAAGACGTTAGTTTTGAGAGCTATACGATAGTGCCTTATCGCTTAAACGATCGCACGCATTCTCAAATAATCGCTTAGCTTTCCTAAACGATGCTTAGCGTGCCGAGTTTTTTAAACTGATGCTTACTAAATTATAGACGATCGGTTTAGTAAAACTAACACAATCGTGTAGATTTCTGTATAACGATAGATCCACTATAAGATAGCATTTCCCACTTGCTTGTCATTCTACACGATTCATCCCATTCCTTCTTCCTCTACCAATTCCATTAAAGACCACTCTTTGGATTCTCACTCGCGAGGATACCAAGGGCTCTTAAGTGGTGGTTGTCGTCCGCCGCTTGTGCTTGTTTGTGCGTCTGCCATTCGTTGTAGACGATCGCGTTACTAGTACCGAACTGTTGTTGGGCGATAAGAAATCGTAAGAGGATTGCTTCCGCTGGTTGAGTTCGAAGTGAAGACAGTTTTAACTGGTAATGAACTCAATCTCTTGGCATTTTATTTTGTGAAAGCAATGTTGTTAATTAGTGTTAAATTGCATACTATGTGTTTAGAATTAGTGTGGTAATTCAGTCACAATGAAATGGAAAGATCGAAGCGCTCATGGATACTCTTGTTATAAAGTTCATCATTGTTACACGATAGTCCGCAGCGCCTCCCACGCCCAGCGCCCACGCTCGCGTACATCTGATATTGCCGATGTATGTTTAACTCTTAAGACTTTTTGCTTGTCGCATTACTTGTCCCACGCATAGCTTTTCTTTCACTCGGCACACTTGGCTTCTTTAAATGCTCAACTAACATATAAGAGTAAAGCCAACGGAGTTGACTTAACTACCACCTCTTAGAAAAGCCACTCATGGGCAAAACTTAACTAATTTCTTAGCTTCATCCAAGAGTCAAGTTCTCAAACTTAAACTTTTCTTCTAACTTCTTAGCCTTTTACCAACAATTAAACATCGATTCATCATTAACCTAATACAGCATACTGGTCCGGTAGGGATTCATACATAAGATTGAGTACATTAGGGCTCAGGGTTTACAGGGTATGAATATTTCATCAGTTTTATTGATGATTGTTCTAGATGATGGCTTATATTTACTAATGCATATAAGCCTGAAACCTTGAAAAGGTTCAAAAGAATAGTAAGGTGGAGGTTGAGAACCAATTAGGTAAAAAGTTTAAACACTTCGATCAGATTGAGGTGGTGAGTATATGAACTTAAATTCAAGACTATTTGATAAGAAAACGGAATTAGTTCTCAACTCACGCACCGCGATAACACCTCAATAAAATGGTGTAGACAGAAAGGAGAAATAGAACCTGTTGACATGGTGGTGTGTTTATGATAATGAATGCTCAAGTGCCTAATTCATTTCGGAGGACATGTCAGTAGAGACTTGTTGTGTATATTTTGAAAGATTAGTTCCCTCGAAAAGTGTTTTCAGTAAACACATTGCAGTTATGAAGGGAATGGTAAAGGCAGTTTTACGTCACTTTAGGATTTGGGAATGTATACGCACACGTACCTGTACCAACTCAAAGAAATAGAATGTCCTTCAAACGTATTCTTATTTTGTAGGATACCCTAAAGAGACAAAGGATTGGTCTATTGTTGATGAATCCTCAGATGACAAAGTATTTGTAGGTGCGGAAAAGATGGGCTACAAGTCTTAAGGGTAATGATCACATAAAGAAGATCTTGTAACTCGCAGTAAGCTAATATTAAGTAGATGACCAACAAAGCTACAGAAAATGTAACAAGTTGTTAATGCAAGTTGGTCCTGTCAACAAAAGTTATGTTTGATGAAACTTAAGTCCTTCACCTCCCTTCTTTAAAAGTTGAAAGTTCTTGACTTAGTTGGAGGATTTTTCAATAGCCTAACGTTAATGGAATTTGATAGAAATAGTCACCATTCCTGATGATGGCTTAGAGGATCACTGACCTTAAAAAAAACAATGAAAGATGTGAAATCCGAGACAAGTGGATAAAATCCAGTGGACTTAAAAATGGAGTCTATGTATTTTAGTTTCAGTGATGGGTAACTTGTAGATCAACAGATGGGGTGAACCTTATTAGCTGCATTGCATGCAGAAAGAGAAAACAGAACCAAGCTGGGTAAGGTACAGACTTAAAGCTAGACTCGTCAAAAGGAGTTTACACAAAGAAATGGGGTGAACTATGAGCAAACTTTTCTCCAGTTGCCATGATTAAAGTGAATTAGAATTCTCTTATCCACTGATGCCTTTTATGATTAGCGAAATTAGGAAATAGATGTCAACGAACCTTTCTGCATGGTTGTCTTTAAAGAGAGTATTATGATGTCTGAACCAACGGGGTTTATAGAGTATGAGTCAAGGAGCAAAAGTAGTTGCATAGCTTAAAAGATTATTTATGGGTTAAAACAAGCATCTCGATCCTGGAATATGGAGATTTCCATAGAAGATTGAAGAAACCTTGTGTTCTGCCATCTTATGAACTTTTAATAAGACTAACGATAAAATCTTATGACTTTTAATAGAAGAATTGGAATGAATACTTGTGTTTGCAAGAAATTATGAAACAAAATGCTAGCTTATTCTGGTATTCTATATGTCGTGATGACACTAGTTCTATTGGCATTGGTTAACTGAGATCGAAAATCTCATTTGATGACGCTTAGAAGAGATGGTGACTTCGTAATTCAAAATGGAACCGGATTTCAGGAGATGCACAGCGTATGGTCGTGAGGATTTCCGCGAACTCAAATATGTTCCTCGAATCGCAACAGGAGTAGTATAACACGGGGGATGTGTATATCTCAGGCAAGTCTTATAGTAGACCAGTTAGATGTTTGTCTACAATATACAATGAGACAGATTCTTAGAGTTAGGTTTCTGTCTCTCACCACAGGGCAGTTGTCTATGTTGCCTTATAAATTCATTGGTATAAGCGTTTACTCAGCAGGAACATGTCCTAAGAACACCTAGAGGTGAGGTTATGAAACGATTCCTTGTTGCATTAGCAGCCTTGCGAATTTCATGTATGTCATGTCTGTGTACATGCACCAGCTGCAATATGCTATGCAATTCGGAAAAAGTCAAGCAGAATATCACACCTCTAATCACATAGGCATTATGCCATTGGATCTGTCGTTAACGGTAACATCCCTCTTCAAAGTAATCCTTCTGTAAGATCGGCAGAGGACTTAAGTATAGTGTCTCATAGTATAAGGTGTAAGGGATCTGAAACTAAACAAGGACTCGCTACTAATGTGTCTTGATATCATTTTCCAAATGCCATATGGCATAGGGATTCTGAAATTCAGTGGCAAACAATATCTGTATACAAGTAATACTAATATTCATCTAAATAGGTGGATAGTTATCAGTATATTTAAGATAGTATATATAAGGACATAGTTGCCTGACGTTTAGTTACTACACGCTACCATATCCGGATTAGTGCTTCTTTTCTACATTCCAAGTGGCAGATAAAGCTTGGAGTTAATCTGCAATAGCTTGCTCTCTTCGAGATGGACAACAACAGAAAGCGAGAGGAGGAGAGGTAGAGAGCTATTAGGAGAAGAAATCTTTAGTACGCGCGAATATCATTATGTGTGTTGAGCCATTTGGAAATGTATATAAGATGCACCATTTCCTCGAGTGATTAGCATTGCTCTCTTAAATTCGAGACTAGATAGAGTGAGGGCGTAGAGCAAGATAGTTTATATGTGTGTCATAAAACTATTGAATTCATACCAGATGGGAACGAAGTAACAGATGTCAGCGTGAGCTAAGCCATAATGGAGGCGGCCCGGAATGGACGATAACAGTCTAAAGTACGGAATTAGCTGGAACAGCAGGGCGAGGTAGTAAACTATGCAACTATGTATAACGAAATAGATAGCTCAGAAGAAAATTTAGCTTATCATTATCTGAGGGACACGCTCACAGCTGATACTAAAAGTGTACTCCATTGATGGGGCGCGAACGTGGTGGAGGTTAACCTGGGCGACCTAATGCCCTTCTGACGGAAGGGGAATACAAACTATAAATGGTAACCTAAGCGAGCGTTTGTCACTAGAGGAATCTATAGGTACTCGTTACACTGATGGGACACGTCAAGATATATGGTAAGGTGGTAATTTCCGCATATCTCTGATTTACCCTCAATCTCCCGTTGTGTGTATATAATATGTGGGCCCGCCACTTTGCGGGACTGTTTTGCTAGATATCCCATGGGGAGCTTTATGGTTTGGTTGAGTAAATGTGCTCAAAATAGTCATATATATCCCTAAGGTAGAGTAATCCATATTTCAGCTTATTTGATATGATGTTTATTGGGCGTTTATTGCCATAACAGGTTGGTGTTTACTCTGCAGAGAGAGTAATGGATAATAAGGTTCAACTTGTAAGCATCCAAAGATAACGAAAACTCTGGCTATAGTATGAATAACTTTAAAGCAACAGCCACACTGGGACTGAGACACGGCCCAGACTCCTACGGGAGGCCATTAGCAGTGGGGAATTTTCCGAAACCACTATGGAGCGTGGTAGAGGCAATGACGGAACAGTCAAAGTGCCGGGCGTGGGATGAGGGTTATAGGGGATGTAGACATAACGTATAGTAGGTCGTAAGAGAACATTCGTGGTTTTTCTCGGGTCCACTGTATGAGAAGAAACAAATCCTTAAAATGATTCCTGTGGGATGGTGGTGTCTTGCTCGTGGGATAATTATGAATTAAAGAATCGCGGACTGATGAATACAATCCGAGTATCGGAAGGTGAGATCCGCATCGCGCAGTGCGAAGGTATCGCTACTGCGCGAGATAAAGTACAGGTGTTAGTGGATATGAACAAGCAGATTATCTGCAGAACTGATTTGCGACGATAAAATGCTATGTTCTTTATATATTGATATTAAGTCGTCTTGTTTGCACCGTGAATTTTAAATCTGCACAGAGGCTTCACCTGGACAGCGTGAGTTGGTAGTTAACATACTAGGCTGTAGAGTATAGGGAGTCATCTGGTGCAGTTTATGGTGATTTTTTTTACCACGGTTGTATTTCGGTTGAAAATGATCTCGTAGTTTAGATTTAAGGTTGTAGGATGGTGAAACGAGGAGACATTAGGTTATTCTTGGAAACGGATTCGGGGGAGATAAGGTCACTGTACAATTGAATGTCTCTTCCTATCAGTTTTCAGGGTTAGTAGATATGTTGTTTGACTTTAGTCTTGAAGAATACCTTCTATAACTTAAAGAGGGGACTCGTTTTAATTGGTAAAGAATATACCAATTTGTTCAATTAGTGGTTAGTGGAGAGTAAGGAGAAGATGTTTAACGGAGTAAAAGGTTAAATTTTGAACCATAAGTTGTTATCGAACCAACCCTGTGAAAGGTCAACCTTACCCTGATCATGTTAAATCAAATGGACAATATATCTACAGTGTGAAGAGGTGCAGTTACTGCCCTTTAGTGGAATGACCGGTAGTTAAAGAATGTTTAATTAATTCGTTTAAAAGAGTTTTAGCAATTAATCTGGGATCGTTGGAGTATGATCTGTAGGTCCATTAAGCCCCTACTAGCTCATTAAATGGATTTAAACTTAGAATAACCAGTACGAGAAAATGAAACGTTGAATTCGAATTAAAGGAATTATTATTATATTTTGATATAATTTACTACATTTAATTGTCGAATTAACGAAATTGGAGAACTGGAAAATATTTAAATTGATTTAACCACATTAAATGCATGAATAAGGATTCATAATGTGGAATTTATGGTTTATTAATTTAATATTGAATATTAATTTTTTAATGAATAATTAATTATTTATTTAAAAAATAGATTTTATTAAAATTAATATTTGAATTAATTTTATTTAAAATTGAAATTTTAATTTTATTGGAATTTAAATAATAAAATCATTTTGTTTTAATTTATTTTGAAATTTTTAATTAAAAATCTAAAAATTGATAACAAATGAAGATTAGGTGAAGATTTTCAATTTTATCCACCTATATTTCACAAAATTGGGTTGTTGTTGTTGTCAAATTAAGGTGGTTTGTTGTCAAATTAAGGTGATTTGAATTTGCACGTTAGAATGATAATAATTGTTTTCCAATTTGTTGAGTAAGCATGCAATGCAATAGAAATTAATGAGAAA
>NW_024063598.1:0-8044 GCF_009727055.1 Benincasa hispida | reverse complement strand
TTTTTTTTTTTTTTTTAAAGAATATATGCATTTGGTCTTAAAAATTAATATATCTTTTTAGTCTTTTAAATTTTTAAAATAGGTGTATTTGATCTTTCAATTTTTAAAATATATTTCTTAGTCCCTGAATTTTAAGAATATGTTTAAAAAGTCTTGGGAGTACTTTTATTTTTTTAAAAAAATAATTATATAATTTTAGATAGAAAAGACCATTCTTAAAAACAAAAAGTCTTCTAATTTAAAATTCATATAAATATTTAAAATCATATTAATAAATCATTTAATGAACATTTAAACTTATTCTAAAAATAAACTTATTTTAAAAAATTAGAATTAAAAATATATATTTTGAAAAATTAGAGACAAAGAAACACCTATTCTTAAAAATTTGAGAACTAAAAATTTACCTTTATAAAATTTAAGGATCAAAATTTTATGTTCTTCAAAATTCGTGATTAAAAAAAGTAATGCTCTTAAAAAAATCTAAATATAACGAATCAAAAGAATATTTCCATATCAGAATATATGCCTTTTCTTAAAAGAAAAAAAAGTCTCACTAAATAAACCACCCTGTGAGAAAATACATATCATTAGAAAGAAACAAAGTTTCGAAGATTCTAAATTTTATATGATGTTGGAAATAAAAAGTAGGTTAAAATATGATTTTGATTCTTATATTTTGAAGTTGATTCAATTTTAGTCTATATATTTTCAGTTATTTAATTTTAGTTTCTATATTTTCAATATATATCTAAATTTAGTTTCACTATTAATTTATTGTTGATTTTTTAAAATTTTTGTATTTTTCATTAATATTTTTTATCATGATTTTTTAAAATATATTCACATATTATATTTTTTTACATGAAAATTATTATTATTTAATCAATTTTGATAAATTTTAATTTTAAATGACTAAATATAAGATATATTGAAAAAAAATTAAATTTGAGCAATTGAAAGTATAAGTTATAAGAACAAAATTGAAAAGTATGAGAATAAAAATGATATTTTAACCTTAAAAAGTAATAATAATAATAAAAGTGATTTCTTTTTAAAAGAATGTAAATAAATAAATAAAAAGGACTTTGTGGGAAAGCTGATGTGATGGGATCACACTTAGAATTTCCATAATTGGAAAAATTAATAATAATAACAAAAGTTATTAATTAGAGCCCCCACTTTGACGATTCGGCCCTCCATTTGTTGGGATAACATATTTTAGGAAATATTATAAATATTATAATAGAGGGTAGATGGATGTCTATATTTAATGTTCAAATGCCACGTGTCTTGTAAATACACATCATTAATGTTTACGTTATTTCATATCTTAATTTCTAAGACTCCTATAAATAGTGGTTATTTGTGAGTTTTGTTGGGGTGAAAATATAGTTAGAAATCTTAATTTTTAAAGAGAAAGTAAAGGAAATTTAATTTCACTATTTTCTTTATTCTTTATTTTCTTTAGGTTATTTATTTTATATCTATATATCTATATATCTATATTCTTTTATTATTTATTTATTTTATATATTAATTTTATTATATTATGCTTTATTTATTTTGATATTTATACTTTATTAATATATTATTAATTACTATATATTTATATTTATTTTAATATATATGTTATTGGCATCTGTGTTTCGTTGTGTTTCTCAATTTACAACACGTTATAAACATGAGTTCTGTCACTTCCATCGTTGAAGGTAGGTCGATTTTTTCTCTTTATTATATTAATTAAATTAAATGTTATTTTGCATATTTAGTAACATATTCATTCTAATATAAATACAATATTTTATGATAGTGCTGCTATGAACTTCTATAAAATTAGCATTTGTCACCTTGACATTAAGACAAAAATTATTTGTCATGGGTGCTCGATGCCAAAATGCACCTGGATGCTATGATCTTGGAGAGACTATTAAGGAAAGAAATACAAAATCTAGTCAAGACAAAGCAAAAACTAGTGATTTCCTTCGTCATCATCTCCAAGAGATTAAAAATATAGTATCTTACAATAAAAGATCCTCGTATCTTTGTGGAAAAAAATTTGAAAGAAAAGGTATGATCATAAAAAATAGTTATTCTCCCTAAAACCTTATGAGTGGATGCACTTGAGGCTCTACAAGATTCAAATCAATAAGTGATTACAATTTCGCATTATTTAAAATCAGTTCGAAAATTGTTTATTATAATGGATAAAAAGTTAACTGATACTGATAGTGTTAGAGAAACACTTTCTCCATTTCATGTCTCGAATATGCTCGTACAACAACAATATGAGAAGAAGAATTTTAAAACAATATTTTGACACTATTTTATGTCTTTTCGTGGCAAACACAAATAACGATTATTGATGAAAATCATGAATCTCGACAAATTGGAACAACACCATTCCTGTAGTGAATGCAATAAATGTTAATAATTGTGGTTGAGGTCGTAGTTCGCGGTCAGGTGTGACTATGGTAGGAGAAGAAATAATTATTATTTTCGTGGTCTCGTTCTGATCATTCAATTTAAAAAAAAATACACAAAATGATGATGGCAAAGGAAAGCTCCACAAGATAAGAGTTTAAAAAGTTTGAAAATAAATGTTCTGATGCGAAATGACTGGGTATTGTTTCAGGTACCTGTTGTATGTCAAAACTCTTAGTTGACCTCTATCAAGCCTCTTGAAGGAAAAAAGAGAAAATTGTGAAGTAATTGCAAGAACAAATGAAATATTTGACCCATCCCATAATAAATAATATTTGGATGTGACGGACTTTTTTGAATCTCTTGAAGAAAAAATCGACAGAATTGATGGAACATCTAATGTTTCATTTGACTTTGAAAATATCTATACTTAATGTTGTTTTTCATCTCATGTTCTTTTTTTCTCTTAGTAGATATTAACATTAATATTCCAAAGGTTGTTTTTCTATTGGTAATAATTTTATTTTAATGAAGAACCTGGATCATTTTCATATGTTGGTGACTAAAAAAGAGTAGAAGATCATGTCTAACAGTGAACTACACATATAATATTACAAGTTGAAAAATTTTTTTCAAATTGACAATGCGGAGCAAAAGTCAATATGAATATCAGGCTCTGCAAACCTGGTTGAGAGACTTTGGAAAAAAAAATATTATTTGCATAGATGAATAAAATTTACAATTAACAATGCATTGTTCTCTAGTCAATCAAAGGAGAATTTCTTAGTTTTACAGATATACGTAGTTATTATATTGGAGTTGATAGTAAAAAATGTGGAATATCTATATTTTTCTCTTATTGTTCAAATGAAAAACGTATATTGGAAAAGTGGTTGTTTTTTTCTGATTGTATTATACTCATATACGAATAATTGAACATATATAAACAATGAACTGAAGTTCATGAATCCCAAAAAAATATTTGATATTTGGCAATAATAAATTGGGTAATTCCAGGTTATAATGATGAGAAGAATTATTGAGAATTCAAGTGGACAACATTGAAGAGCAGGAGATTCTTCAATCTATGAATTATTGTGTGAGCTTATCTCAAGGAAAATTGATAATTAGACATCACAGCCAAAATGGAACTGAATCATATACATTTTTAGAACGAATCATGGTGATATATGTGACTTATTAACCCACCAAGTGGACCATTTGGATATTTTATAGTATTACTAGCGATCCAGTAGAGGTCACATGTGCTTCTTTCAAGTGAAATTCTGCATTATACAAGATTAATTGCTCAAATAATTAAGTTAGCACAATTTTTTGATCATACAATTAAAAACCATTCGTCTTGATAATGTTGTGAATTTACATCCCAACTTTGATAATTATTGTATGTCAATTGGATAAGTATTTGAAAATCTTGTAGCTCATGCTCATACACAAAATGGTTTAGCACAATCATTTTATAAAACGTTTGCAATTAATTGCAAAATCATTAATTATGAGACCAAACTTCTTTCATCTTATGGTGGCAATGCTATTTTGCATGCAACGTCACTTGTACGCATTAGACTAGTAGCTTAACACAAGTACTCATTGTTATACTAGCTTATGATCATGAGCCAAATATTTCCATTTGAGAATTTTCGATGTACAGTTCAAATTGTTCACACAACACATAAGATGGGTCCTCAAAGGAGGTTAGGAATATATATGAATATGATTCCCCATCAATTGTTAAATATCTTGAACCATTGATGTGGTAATGTAATTATACTGCACAATTGTTGATTGTCATTTTAATGAGACAATTTTTTCCAAATTAGAGGGAGGATTAAAAAGTTGGATAAAATAAATTACATGAAATGCATCGTTATTGTCTCATTTAGATCCAATTAGATCAGTGTGAACTTGAATTTTAAGAAAATAATTCATTTACGAAATAAGCAAATCAATTATTAGATGCATTTATATATGCAAAGAAAGTAACTAAGTCACATATACCAGCTGTAAATGTTCCATAAAAAACTATATATCCCAACAAATAAGTTGTCACATTAATGAGTCTAGAAACGCCAGAATGTGGTAGACTAGTGGGTTCTAAGATAAAAATCCTCGAAAAGAAAAAACAATAAATAATTAAGAAACTTTGTTGAGATGTAAATATACCCAGAAAAATCCTTGCCATGACTAATAAGGAATGTGTACTTAAAATAATAATAAGATTTTCAAAAAACTATGTCATGACAGGAAAATATGAACAAACTAATATGTATTGGACAAAATTTGCGTATAATGTTGCTCTGATATTATATCTAAAAATAAGGATTCTGGACCAAAATCTGTCGAAGAATGTCGACAGAGTTAAGATTGACTTCAATGGAAATAAGTAATTAGTGAAAAATTAAATTCATTTCAAAATGTTAGTTTTTGGACAATAGTCCAAATACCAGAATGTGTAAACCTGTGGGATACAAATGGTATTTGTAGAAAAAATGAAAAAAATGTTGGTCCCAAGAATATAAAAGACTAGTTTCATAGAGTTTTTTTACAAAAGACCTGATATTGATATGTGAGACATATATTTCTCCAATGGTGAATAAATTACATTAAAGTATTTTATTGGTCTGACTATGTAGAAAATCTGGACAGCATCTTAGGATATAGTCACAACATATTTATATGAATTTCTTATAATATGATTTTATGAAAATCCTAGAAAGGATTTAGATACCTAAACATATAAATTAAATTCTCAGGAATTGTATTCAATAAAGTTACAGAGATCATTATATGGATTGAAAACAATTAGGGCAATTGTGATACAATTGCCAGAGTGGATATTTGTTGAAGAAGGATATCAAATAATTCATATTGTCCATATGTTTTTATAAAGAAATCACAGTCAAGCTTTGCTATTATAAATGATATGTTGATTATTAAATATAATTGAAACTCTTGAAGAGCTTTCAAAAGTAAAGATTCTTTAAAGAATTTGAAATGAAAGATTCCGATTTTTTTTTTTTTTTTTTTTTTTTTTTTTTGCTTTGGCTTGCAAATTGAGCATTTAGCAGATAGAATTATTGTTCAATCAGTCAACTTATATAGAAAATTTTTTGAAAAGATTTTAGATGGACAAACACATCCATCGAAAATTCCAATGGAAGTTTACAAATTGAGCATTAGCAGTTGAAATATTTGTTCATCAGTCAACTTATATAGGAAAATTATGAAAAAATTTTATATGGACAAAGCACATTCATTGAATTCCAATGAAAGTTTATTCACTAATGTGAAGAAAGATATATTACGCATCGAGATAAATATGAATAATTCTTGGTCATGAAGTATTATATCTTAGTGAAATTGGTGCACTATGTATCTTGCTAATAATACAAGACCAGAATATTGCATTTTTTAATTTATATAGAAGATATAGTTATTTTTCCACAAAAAGACATTGAAACGGATATTAAGCATATAATCTGTTATCTTCGAAGAACGATCGATATGGGTTTGTTTATTCAAATAAATCAAATTTGATCTAGTTGGTTTACAGATTCTGTATATTTATCTGGTCCAACAAAGCTAAATTCAAAGAGGTTATCTATTCACATGTGAAGGAACTGCTGTCGGTTAGTGAAAACAAACCATAATGGTTACTTCTCAAATCCTGTTGAAATTCTTGCATTCACAAGGCTAGTCGAGAAATGTGTATAACTAAGATCAATGACTTAACATATTTGTGAAACATGTGGTTTTGTCTTCTAATAAAAATCTCCAATAATATTATACGAAGATAACATAACATATATATCTTAAATCAAAGGATGATATATTAAAGAGATAACAAAATATGTCACCAAAGCTTTTTCTACACTCATGATCTTTGAGAAATGGTGATATCACTGTCACAAATTAGTTCGAAGAAATACCTAGCAAGCTTATTTAAAAATCATACAACTGCAAAACCTTTGAAAATTGGTAACAATATTGGAATGCGACGACTCAGAGATCTACAGTGATGTTTTTACAACATATTGTATTCTTTTAGAAATATATTATATGAAATATGTACTCTTTTCCTTTACTAGATTTTTTTCTAGTAAGGTTTAACGGAACATTTTTCATATATATGATGGGCCATCTAAGAAGAAGTATATAAATATTATAAATGTAGATAGATCCATACTTAATGTAAATACATATTTGTGTCCAAGTCATTCCTACATCCTACTTGCAAGATTCCTAAAATAGTGGTCATCTTAGTGGGATTATTGTGTGAATATATTAGAGAGAAATTCATTTTTGGAGAAAAATTAAAGGAAATTTCAATAATTTACTATTTTCTTTCTTTACTTATTTTATTTAAAGCATTTATTATTATATCTATATATTTTTTATTTTTTATTATTATTTTTTATATATTATATTTTTTTATTATATCATGCTTTATTTTTTTGATATCTTATTTACTTTATTATATATTATTATTATTTATTATATTATATTGGCATCTGTGTTTTCGTGGCTCCTCAAATTCACAACAAATTTTTTTTTTGTATTAATTAATGAATGATTAATAATTATATGGAAACTTTTACAGATAAGGAAATTTTCAAACTATTTATAAAAATAGCAAAAAAAAAAAAATTGCTAGATACTGATATACTATATCATATCTATCAATAATAGATTTCTATTAGTTCTATCACTATCAATCTTATAAAAAAAATAATAATAAAAATTTAGCAATTTTCGTGTAAATAGTTTCTCATATTGTTCTATTTTTGAAAAATTTTCCTAAATTATTGTGGAAAGATTCAATAATGTTTCTACTAAATATATGGTATTGAAAAGAATCAAAATTCAAATTAAAGATAATGTTGAAACTAATTCTATATTTTCTTGTCAAAATGAACATAGTTGCGATTGACATCAAGTATGTAAATAACCTCAAAGTTAGAGGTTTATCCTCCACTGTAAAATACCAAAGAAAAAAAAAAACATTATATAAACACGATTTGATTTAATTTTTAAAATTGTTTCAAAATAAAAACTAACATTCAAGTTATGATGTTGTAATTAATTAGTATTGATAAATGCTAACATATTAAAGGAGATCGTATAAATTTTTCGAACTTTGAACTGAAATATTCTTTTATCAATCATGAGTGGAAGTTCGTTATCTTAAGTGATCGAAATAAAATTATTGAATCAGGACAATTTAGTAGAAGTAATTATTTAGTAGTACATATAAGATAACAATCTTAAGTAAAGAAGAGCAATAACATTTAAAAAAAAAAGTGGACATAGATATTAAATAGTCCCAATAAAAGAATATGAGAAAAAAGAAAATTAAAAGCAAATTGAAGTGGGAAATGGAATCATCCTCAAGAAGCTATATATATAAACTTACTAAAGAACACATCAAAACCATTATCAGTCAAATCTTGCTACATTTGGTGTCAACTTTTGCATTGAATTAAAATAAAGAGAATAATATAAAAATATGTTTTATGGTTTGAGCTTTGAAATTAAATGAAATTTGTTCCAATTTTCGGATGGTCTTTTATGGAGTAAAAGTTATATATGATTATGTGTT
>NW_024063597.1:0-1512 GCF_009727055.1 Benincasa hispida | reverse complement strand
TTAAAACTACCAAATAAATCAAACTTTGAAAATATATTTAAGTCATGTTGTTCTCAAATATAGGAAAGTAAACAAATTTATTTACAAATATAGCAAATATTGCTCTATCAATGATAGACATTGATTGATGATAGTAGTCTATCACTTATAGACGGTGATAGATGATAATAGTCTATAAATGTCAGTCATTGATAAACAATGAAATTTTGCTATATTTGAAATATTTATAAATGAGAGAAAAAAGATTTGTCATAGAACAATTTAGCTAGCTACACAAAGATAAATGTGTAATGCATTGAATGAATACTTATTAATAAATTACTAATTTCATACCGGGAGTGTCTATGACATTTATTACTTGTCCATCTGACCGCTCGCATGTTTTCAACTCGGAAGTACTTGTAATACCTGCAGAACTTCTCTTTGACTCGAATAACTTCTTTCTAAGAATACTATTTCCAGTTGCACTTTTTCCATTTCCAGTACGACCCATTAACACCATAGTTAGGGGATAAAGGTTTGCCATTTAAATTAATATTTAAAATGAACAACCCAAGATAGACTTCAAAACCTAAATTGGATGATGTTGTTGTAAATAAAATATAATGTTATCCCTTTTAAACAACCATAAAACTTACTTGTCATTTTCGCTTTTATGACTAAATTGAAATTCAAGCTAAACCTCAAGTTATCTAAGTATAAATTCTAAACTTAGCAAGGAAAAAACTAAATAGAGTGAATTGGATATGTAATTAACCAATCTCTCTAAAGAAAAAGGAAAAGAAAGGAATCCTATACTTCAAAACCTAAATTGGATGATGCTATGGTAAATAAAATATAATGTTCTCCCTTTTAAACAATCATAAAACTTGTAATTTTCGACAAATTGAAATGCAAACCAACCCTCAAATTATCTTAGTATAAATTCTAAACTTAGGCAAGTAAAAAGCTAAATAGTATGAATTGGATATGTAATTCACGGATCTCTCTAAAGAAAAGGGAAAATAAAGGAATCCTCTGCTCTACAATATGGAACAAAGAGAATTCAAATCACAAAAGGGTTTTTGTGGGTTAGTTATATAGTTGTTGAATTGGTTATTATAGTTTTGGGTTGTAATAATGTGTTTCGAATGGAGACTATTTTAATCTATAGCTGCTGAATTGATTATTGTTGTCTTTATATTATAATAAAGTGTTTGGAGTGGAGGCTATTTTAATATGGATGATAATAGTTTGTATCTGGGGTATAGATTATTTTAGTATAAATAACAAATGATGAGAGAGAAGGCTTATAAAATAAACATGGTAGACAATAAGAGCTTTTAAATAATTTATATGTTATAATATATGAAAACGATATTTATTATAATGAGAGATCCAAATATTGTGTGGGCTATTTCACCTACAAGTTTGAGTTTTGAACGCCCCTAAATTGTTCCTTATAAATTATTATCTCAAAAGAGAAAAAATATATCTTCCCTCAATATATACATATATTTGATCTCTCTTTTT
>NW_024063596.1:0-10400 GCF_009727055.1 Benincasa hispida | reverse complement strand
AACCTATAGTTTGAAAATCACAGTCTTTTCTCTTTTTACTTGATATAAATCATATTTTTATCAATTTTCCTCCACTAATGTATCTCATACTTCATGGTCAAATTATCATATATAATTTGAACCAGTATTAATCAATATCATATAAATCAAGATCCATCTAGTCAATTTTAAAACTTCAAACTGACCCAAAAACTTATTTTCAACTTCAAACTGACCCAAAAGCTATTCAACGTAACTAAAAGAGGACAATATGGACTTTGTGCTTGAAGCTCCAACGATACGTGAATAGCTGATTAAATTCTTAGTCACGAGATCCCATCATTCATTAACAGCAGGCACTCCACTTGAAGGCCAATACTGCACTTCTTCTCACTGTAGATATATTTCAGTGTCCATCCAGATATAACCAGTCAACAGTACGATAACCCCTTCACATATGCTCGTAAGTACAGCTAAGGCCAATTTTACCATTTTTGCCCCGTAGTTACATTTTCACTTCCTTAAGTACCACTGATCTCTCTAATTAACAACTATCATCATAGTCCTACTATGAGTGGACACCATCTTAAGGCCAGAGACACGAGGTTTGTGGTGCCTACATTGTTCAAGCCCTGGAATCGACCACATTAAGGGAAATCTATATACTAACCCTACTTCGGGGAAGGAGTGAATTCCATCTTGTGTAGTGGGTTCCCAACCTCCCCAATCAGGACGATCTCTAAAAATGTAGATTTTGAGTTCGGCACACTGGCCGCTCGAACCCATGGCAAAATCAAAGGACCACCCTCAAAGGCAGAAGTTTTCTCAAACTCACCTAGGATTTAAGGTCTGTTACCTATGGTCAATCCTAGTGAAGTGAAGTCTCTACATGAAATGGCGTTATATTAACGAGACTAAACACTTCGTGGTCTGGTCTTATACAAACTCCTTTTATATAGGATACCCCCACTCGCACGTCTCCAACATGAATGATCAAGGATCAGACCATCTGTAGCAAGTCACAACACTTGTAACTATATCTACAAGCAGCCGCATCCGTAAGCGTCACCAGGATAAGGTTTCCCTCCTATATCCATATACTATAGAGCATTTTGGTTATCACTTAAAGGCATCGATCCACTAGTATACCACATACATGCTTAAGTTACAATGACAACCAGGAATCTTTGTTTATTGGTTTGTGGTAAAAGAAAATAAAACATCCATTTTCATAGACAATAGAAGATAATATCTCATATTATTACAATCAACAAGCGTTTGTTCAAATACAGGTGGTTTACAAATTACAAAGGCCAAACAAGAGTTTAGAGCATCAAAACCCCAACAATCTCCAAACTTTGTCCTAAAGCGAGTGGGGTGTACCCATAATAAAAAGTATAAACAATAAACTAAGGGCACTAAAGGCTCAGTAACAAAAATCTACCACTTACCTCTTAGTCCAGCCGCAGGCGGTCCCCGTAGCCCCATTCTCTGAAGTGACCCTAAAAAAGCTGTGTCATGAGAGCCTTCATAATGAGTCAACAAACGTTGTGCTCCGAAGTGATATTCTGACATACACGTCCCCTCGATGCAAGCTATCTCGGCGGATGAGAATGATACTTCACTATAAATGTTTGGCCGCGTTTGTGAACTCCAGGGCTCCCTAATGAGTTCGCCATAGCATTATCATCACAATATAGAGTGATAAGCCTAGACCGTGTTCTAGAACACTTCCAGATCAGTCAAGAACTCATGAGGCCAAACGGCCTCTTTAAAACAGCTTCACAAGACGCTACATACTCCGGCCTCCATGGTGGTGAGTCAGTGATGCACCCCTGCTTAGTGCTTACAACACTACAGCTCTCTATTAAGAGATGAACATTGAGCCTGAAGTGGATTTTCCGAGAATTCTTCTTATCAAAATCTACCGAAATCAGAGTTCAATGTATCCAGTACACGGATCAAATCCTTAGCATCATCACACTGAGCACGCTAGTCCCTCATTCTTCGAGAGATAACTTGAGAAATGTATCTTGACGCGGCGGTCCCAGTCAACCCTAATCCCTGGATTACAACTCATATCATACTGACTATCCCCACAGTTAGAAGAATGTCCAATTTAGTACACAACATCGCATACATTCAAAACGGCCAACGGTAGATGCATAGGTACTCGTCTCAATCCCCTCAACCTCTTGAGGAGTCCCTTACGGACACAATTTTCTAGACAATGTAACTCCATGCCCTTGAAAGGTAGTAGGCCCCTTTTGGAATTCTGCATCCGAGTATTTGAGCAAACATTGTCAAATTTACGAAATGCCTGAGAAGTGCTTAGTACCTTGTTCTTTTCGATCAAGACTCTTAAACCCCAAAGAACAAATTGAGCCTCTCCCCAAAATATTTCATTTGCAATTGGGTCGCTAGCCAGTTCCTTAACCGATGGTCAGTAAGGCCTAACACATTCCCCAAGAGTAGGATATAAATATAATATGATAAGTTAGTTATTATATTTCAATTATGAGATAATTGTTGGTAGTTTCTCCTTAGCCATGCATGAAAGTGAGAAGTTTTATTCAGTTTTCATAACTGAAGGATAAAATGAAAAATGTTTTCATTTTGGAAGAGAATCGTTGAATCTCTTCATAGTAATACACTGCCTATCGTTTACCTCATGAGAGACTACACGACAGCTCAAAGTGTTTGTTTAAACGATCGTGTACCCGTTTACTAAGGGATCGCGTGCCTAAGCGAGCTTCTCTAAACAATCATGTAAACGATCATGCCTTTTTTAATAAACAATTGTATACCTTTACTAAACGATCAAGCACCAAAGTCTATACGATAGACACTATCCT
The DNA here is from genome assembly GCF_009727055.1 of Benincasa hispida. Classification (NCBI taxonomy): domain Eukaryota; kingdom Viridiplantae; phylum Streptophyta; class Magnoliopsida; order Cucurbitales; family Cucurbitaceae; genus Benincasa; species Benincasa hispida. The sequence goes on along the minus strand of NW_024063596.1, from coordinate 7,566 downwards.
CTCCCACTTGCTTGGTCATTGAGTGCGATCATTGTTTCCTCCTACCCTCTACCAAATCCAACAGAGCCCACACCTCTTAGATTCTCACTTCGAGAATACCAAGGTCACTGAGTGGTGGTGTCCAAAGAGGTTACTTGTTCGTGGAGAAGTTTGTTCGTGACTAGATGATTGGGTAGACGAACTAGGCGATAGTGAGTGGTGTTGTTCCAGACTCCACGAGAGTGAGAGAAAGTTAGAGGAAGAGTTCTTCAAAAGTTATGTCTCTCGTTCCTTTGTATTTAATTTATCAAAGCATATTGTAATTTGTTCTGAAATGCATAACTGGCTTGTATGTTTGTGAATGCTTGTAATTCCGTCACAATGAATTTGGATCGATCTTGCTTTTGCTCATAGGTTCTCTTTGATAAGAGCTTCTTCAGAAATCTCTTCCGAAGAATTACCTACAGTTCCGGACAAACGAGATGATGAACAAGATTGAGTACAATCTGACTACTATCTTAAATGAGCTCTAAACATACCTGTCTCTTATGAAGACTAAGGGACAAGAAGAGGAAGCAAATGTTGCTACCTCAAATAAGTTCCAAAAGGAATCATCCTCAGAAACTAAGTCTGGTTCTTCTATTTCAAAGAATAAGAGTATTCAAATGAAAAAGAAGGGAAAAGGGCGAAATAAAGCTCCTACAACCCACAAAAGCAAGGGAAAAGTTGCAGATAAAGGAAAATGTTTCTACTGCAACGAAGATGGGCACTATAAATGAAATTGCCCTAAATACCTTGCAGAGAAGAAAGTGGAGAAAGAAAAATAAGGTAAATATGATTTACTCGTTGTCGAAACATGTATAGTAGAAAATGATAACTCTGCTAGGATACTGGATTCAGGGGCCGCTAACCCTGTTTACATTTCTTTTCAGGAAACTAGTTCCTAGCGGCATCTTAGACAAGGCGAGACAACCCTCAAAGTTAGAATGGGAAAGGTTGCCTCAACTCAAGCAGTGGGAGACTTAAAGTTGTTATTTTGGAGATAGATTCATTTTACTAGAAAATGTACTTTTAGTTCCTAATATGAGAAGGAATCTAATAATCTATCTCTTGTTTGTTAGAACAAATGTGCAAGTATCTTTTAAAGTTAGTGAAGTGTTGTTAGCTCCAGAGGTGTTCAAATTTCTTTCTGCAAAGCTTAAAAAACAACTTATATATGTTAAGATCAACTAAGGCAAAAGCTATCTTAAATATTGAGATGGTTTAAAACAGCTGAAACTCAAAATAAAAGGCAAAAAGTTTCTCCTAATGCCTATCTTTGGCACTTGAGACTTGACCACATTTATCTTAATAGGATTGAGAGATTGGTCAAGAGTGGACTCCTAAGTTAGTTATAGAGACAACCCTCTATCTTCCATGTGGGTCCTGTCTTGAGTGTAAGATGACTAAAAGATCTTTTATAAGGAAAAAGATCATTGAGCCAAAGAACGCTTAAAACTCGTGCATTCGTATCTTTTGTTGTTCGATGAATGTCAAAGCATAAGAAGAGTTTGAATATATTTCATCAGTTTTATCGATGATTATTTGAGGTATGGTTATGTTACCTAATGCATAACAAGTTTGAATCCTTTGAAAAATTCAATGAGTAAAAGGCAGGGTGAGAACCTATAGGTAAAACAATCAAAAACACTTCAATCACCGTGCCTCATATTAGCTGTTATAGAGAGATTCACACTTACATTCCAGGTACTTACTTTGTTTCTGATTTCATTTTAATATACATTGAACCTGTGTGTTATGTACGTGTAAAAAATTCCCATATCGTAGGTTTGGGCTTACAAAATTTTATCCACATCAAGTAAGTTCATAGCACCAAAGTCAGCCAAGGTTGCAATTCCTAGAATTCTTAGATGGACTTGTTCTAGCTCCATTTTGCAATCATTGAGAAATAAAGTTTTCTAGCCAAAAAAGTAAGTAAATGATCGCTTCTAACTTGCTCATTTGTTTACAGTTTCATGCATTATGACTTACTTAGTTGTTTATGTATAGACTATGTTGAGTCGAACTTGTACCTAGCGCAGAGAGATAAGATACAAGGAAGGACCAACTGGAAGGACTTAATATGGTTCATGTTGTTGGAAAAGAAGGATCAAAGGGGTTGAAAACTCCATGATACTCACGAGTCCTCTGGGGGCACGAAGTGCATGAACCCCATGTAGATCAGCCTGTAAATGTGCAACGCATTCTAGCTGGAACCAGTATGCCAGTTTAAACAAACCCTCGAAGGGTAAGAGGCGGCAGAAGTCCTCAAGGCATTGTCATTCCAAATCCTACAATGTTCTTAGGGAAGAAATTAAAGAAGTTCGCAAAGGATTTGGCGAACTTGACTACCATGGTCTTAGATGGGAGATATATTTACTGCCCACATCCTCTTATGGGCCAACAATTGAACGAAATAAAGAGATAGTCCATCGTTCGTCTGAATGAGAGTATGTTTTTTGTACAGTCATTTAGATATTCTCAAATGGTAATGGACCATTTACATACTTATAAGATTGGTTTAGATAATCTAAACGATCGTTTACATATTCTTAAATGATCGTTTATGAAATATAAATGCTCGTTTAAAGTTATTAAAACGATCGTTTAGATAATCTAAACCGACCATTTATATTTTTTAAACAATCATTTATATATTCTTAAATGATCATTTTGGAAAATATAGACGATTTTTTAAGATTATTAAAACAATCGTTTAGATAGTCTTAGACGGTCGCTAATATTTTCTAAACGATCGTTTACATATTCTTAAATGATCGTTTAGAAAATATAGACGATCGTTTAGATAGTCTTAAACGATCTTTGGTTTTTAAATATCACTTAGATATGTCTTAAATGATCATTTAGAAAAGATAGAAGGTTGTTTAAGATTATTAAACGATCGTTTAGATAGTCTTAAATGATCGTTAGATTTTTTAATAATAGTCTTAAAGATTATTAAATGATCTTTTTTGGATTTTAGTTTGATTTGTTCAAAATAGTAATAATATAGGACTCATCATGATAATAATAATGATGGTAACAATGGTTAATCAATCTACGCTAGCCAAGATAGCCAAGATACTCTACCCTAGCCAAGATACTCGACACCTTGGTTAATCAATCTCTTGGCCTTAACCGCTGAAATCACCTTGGGCAAACTACTGTCCCGGCCCCCTTGAACTTAAAGCTGGCTTCTCTAGGGGGGTTAAAATTTCACCCTACTTACGAGAACAGTCTATACTAGCATGGTTGGCAACCAAATCAATCCATGCCCAGGATATACATCGAAATCACGCATGTCTAATACTATTAGAGTCACATCAAAGGTGCGGTTTGCTATTTCTAACTGACATGCTTTTATCTTTTCACTTGCTATCATAATTTTTCCTGACGGTGTAGACACTGACAAAAACATAACCCAAAGGTTCCAAAACTAACATGACATGTTTTTACGAACAATGAAGAAATGAAAGAGTGGGATGAGCCAAATTCAAACAACATCAAGGCTGTGTACCAAGATTGGGAGCGTATTGTCACCACTGTTCTCAATTTTAGCTCCTGACGACTGTGGCATAGAACTGACCCTACTGCTAGCTTGTCAGTTTGAACTACCTGATGCAAACTCGGGGGCTGACCCCACACTTCCAAGACCACTACTAGGGCATTGGTCTGCCGTATGCCTATCTGCTTACATCTGAAGCATGTCCCTGTGCCAATCAGACAGCGTCCCTAATGACGCTTACCCCATGACTTGCACACCGACCTTTCCCTCCAAACTCTTCTGAAGTTGTAGCCTGTCGTTGGGCATGCCCTACTGACCTGCTTGTACTCTGGACCTTTTGCGGAGGTCCCGGAGCTTTTGCTCAACCTTCCTCTCTGGGCCGAGGTCGGTTCCTCCGTCAGAGACTTCTGGAACTCTATCCCTAAGACAACCCACGTGTGCTGCCGCTCGAAAGGTTGCAGCGGGTGGGAGGCTCTAGGTCTTGCACAATGCCTCGCATCCCTCTTGAAGTCCTTGCACAAACCTTTCAACCCCTCCTTTCTCGATAGACACTAGATCAAGGGCGAAGCAAGACAATTTGTCAAAACTCCTCTTCATACTCTTCTATTGTCATGTCCCTTGCTTGAAGTTCAGAACTCAACCTACTTGTTGTACCCCACATGATCAGAGAAGTACTTCTCGTAAAACCGCTTCTTGAACAAATCCACGTGGCTTGGCCTCCACCAGCTTCTATCATTCTCTAAGCCGAGCGCCACCAGTGCTGGCATTGTCGATGAGAATGAAAGCAGCACACTACAACTTCTGCTCCTCTGGACACCTCATGTATGGAAGATCCCCTCAACAATGAACAACCACAATTCTACATTTGTGGGGTCTTTCAGGGACCTGTTAAACGGCGGGATCATACTTCTTGAAATCTCGCAGGTATCCAGCTTCCAAAGAAGGGCCTACCACGGTTCGACTCGTGCCCTATCCTGATTCTGAACTGGTGGTAACGGGACTGACGAGGTGCGCCTGCTGTGACTGTACATGCTAGGCGATCTGCTCGGCCACCATGCCCCTTAGCTGTCCCACACTACTTGCGTGACGCGTTTCCCATAGCTACAACCATAGCCGTATATTCTACTAGAATTTCTAAGGACGCGGTCCTGTGTGGGGGCACAGTTGAAGCTCGAAGGCCCACTCTTGGTCTAATCCTCTGCCAAGTTGACCTAGAGGGGTCACGAGATGGTGGATCCCACACCTCTTGGCTCTGCACCTCGGGTTTTGGCAGGTCGGGTGCCGCTCTCAACTACTTTTCTGCCCGTCGACTGCCCTTTCCCTAGTTTGTGGTGCCATACCTGGTGACCACACAACACTTTAATACACACTAGTAGGGTAACCATCAAATGATAGCACACAAGTAGGATTTCATATATATATATATATAATATATATATATTTCCCTAAAGGTTTTAAAAAAACATACCTGACGATGACGAAAGATCGTTTGTTGGCCATAAGGAACAGATTAGATCACGAACGAAGTAAGTCCGTCTATAGAACCTAAAACTTAGGCTCTGATACCAACTGTAACGACCTTAGTTTCTTACTACATTCTAGGACCCTACTTCATGCATGCATAGGCTTAACCGTACAATTTCTTTTAAACCATCAAATAAAACAGCCAAATTTTATATTAATAATGCTCAAACGAGCAAAGATATGAAAAAACAAACAAATAAAAATTTACCATTGGGGGTACCTTAAACCCTATTTTAAAAATGAAGGAAATTAAATAGTCAAATAATAAAATTGATGTATTTTGCATGAAAGTGTAAGATCCTAACTTTCTAAACCAGATTTCCAAACATGATACTAGGTGCAGAAAGCAGTAAATCATCTAATGGCCCAGGTCACGGATCTCTCTTGTCATGCGCCAGTCTTTCAATTACCCTTACCTGAAAAATAGGAAAGAAAGGGTGAGTATAAAGATATACTCAGTAAGCAGCCACTATTGTGGCCCAACACAGTGATCTGTTAGTCTATCCATTGGACTCAAAAATGCATAAGGGCATTATAGACATAAGCATAGGCATAGGCATAAGGGCGAACCCGAAGCACGCTTACCAAGCGCGAAGGAAAGGGCCTTCGCCACTTGAGCCGTATGCGGGGGAACCTCGCACGTGCGGTTTTTGCGGGGGAGAGCTAGTAGGAAGCCATCCTATCCCAATAGCGTATATTTGGAGCTCAATATGAAATCCTATTTTCTTGCTGCGCCATAACAGAGTGCGTTAGGGCGGGAGAGATATTAATTAATGAAATTCATAGGGGATTGCGATTGCACTTAGCTTGCTGCCACATTGAACGTCGAGTGGATCTGTTTGGTCTTGCAGCTATTGAATGATTGAATATATGTCAATCTCTAGTGGCTGGTGAAACCAACCAAACCGCTAATAGAATAGCTTCGTTCGGGAAATGCGTCCCTTACTAATCAAATCAAGCTCATAGTCAGGCACGGGATGATCCGTAGTGGTCTGCAGGTGCGAATCGGTAGCTGTTAAACTAGCTCTGGCTTGATGACTGCTTTTACTTCAACAGATTAAAATACAAGCAGCTCCTCCATGCTGTGGCTGTGGAGGTGGGTTTGCCGTCGCCTGATAGAGGCAGAGCCGGGGCCACCGGAGCTATCTGTGTCGATTGAAAGAGGAGGAGAGACAACTCAAATGCCACAACAAAATCGAAAGAGTCGTGCCATTCAAAATCGAATTCGGCCGAAGATCCAGTAAGGAAAGGTAGTCCGAAGGGCGGATAAGACAAGGGGCTAGGCTGAAGGCAGGAAGTCCTGTCCGGCAACTGCTGGCTGGCTGTCGACGGAGGAGGGAGTCAAAACTAGGCGATGCCAGCTTCTGAAACATTATGATTTGAATAAAGATTTCCATCAATGGTTCTGAATCACCCGGTCAAAATATGCGGAATTTATGACTTTTCGCGGAGGATTAGATCCAGTAACCGGGGTCAGGACACTTCCGGAGATATCGATCTTCGCTCATTGGGAGGCGAAAATGAAATAATGTTTTTCTTATCTCAACGATATAATTCGCGCGAACCGGGGGGACCCCAGTCGACACGCCTCATGGTTTTTAAATGACGTGACTAAACCGGGCGTGGCGCTGCTGGGATGCTTCTGATCAATAGAACAGAAAGAGAGTAAGCCAAAAAGAAAGACCACCAAAAGTCACGACCACCAAGATACGCATAGTGATAGTATGACACATAAGATCAATGACATATAATTTCCCAAAAAGGAACCATACCTAAGCATAGGGTGTGGGCCTGAAGGCTGACACATGTGAGGTGCATAGCCCAACGGTACACTAACAGCCCACTAAAATGTCATATGGACATAAGCATACAAACATTCAGTACAATCTCAAACATAAGCATGCAATCAAGGCCATGAGTCAACATCAAACTTTAACACCACTACCCATACATCAACTTTATATCATAATTACTCATACATTAAACCTTAATCACAGTGTTATTACATCAACATTAGCACCCTATTCCAGCCTACTCATGCATCAAACCTTATCACAGTGTTCATTACTCTTACATCCAATTTACACAGTATTCTCATACATCAACTACAATTACCCATATCAATTCCATCATATTTACTCGTAAATGACATAAAATTATCACCAGGCTTAACAGATCTTACGGAAACCGGCAGTTAACCATTACCTCAGAACATGAAATTCTGCTCTTGTAAAACTCCTTTACGGCACACGATCCTGATTACAAATCACAAATTCCATGGGTGAAGGTTAGCTTAGGCCAAGAATCTCAAAAGACAGTGGGATGTTAAAAGGGAACCGAAACTTACCCCACAAAACAGATCGGTTGGAAACCACCGCGATCCACGATGACCCGAGCTAGTGACAGACAGATGGAAGACGGTAAGGCTGAAATGCACGACTCGGAGTTGCAGCTTGGCTATTCGATTGGCATTTGGGTCGACGGTGAAGGCTCGCGGCTTCAGCGTTCGATGGTTTTGA
>NW_024063595.1:0-3144 GCF_009727055.1 Benincasa hispida | reverse complement strand
TGGAAAAAGAGAGGTATAGTTGGGGGGATAAGTATAGGCCAAAAGCGTTGGAGGATTTTATATGCAATAAAAAAAGGGCAATGGAATTGAAGGAAATGGTAAAGGAAAAAGGAAGTGGGCGTTATTATATATTTGAAGGGGCGCCTGGAGTTGGGAAAAGGACTATGATTCAAGCTATGCTTCGTCAAGCTTTTCGACATCAACCAATAATGGAGGTGTATTATCACTATCACTTAATAAACCTTCCCAATTCCCCCACACATATATTTTATTTTTCATTTTTTCTTTTCAAATTCATGCATTTATTTAATTTGAACTTTAATTTTACGCATGGATCAATAATTTTTATGTATTTATATTATAGCATATTTTAACTTTAATTTTGAAGTGAGAATTTTCCTGACTTCTTAATTATTCTCTCTTTCTTTCCTCACAGATCAAGGAAGTTGTCAAGGTTTTTGACTTCAAGGTGTCTCTAATTTTATTTTCTCTTCTCTTAATATACACATATAGAGAAACAACCTACTTTCATTTCATGTTTTTTACCTTTCATTTCATTTAATTTAATTTGTCATAAAAATAAATTAATTAATTTACTAAGGTCGGGGGATGTATTTTAGGTTTAAATACTATTTTGGCCCTTGTACTTTTGACTTTGGCTCATTTTAGTTTCAATACTTTCAAAATGTTTATTTTAGTCTTTTTATTTTTAACTTTGGTTCATTTTGATCATTGAATTTTGAAAAAATAACAATTTTGATCTCTTAAAAATGAAAATGAAATAACCAAAATGGTCAATTTTTTAAAGTACAAGGACCAAAGTGAACATTTTGAAAGTACAGAGACTAAAATGAACTAAAGTTAAAGGTACAGAGACTAAAATGATCATTTTGAAAGTATAATGATCAAAACGAACTAGAACCATTAGTATAGGGACTACAGTAGTATTTAAATCTTATTTAAATTATGATTAGTAATTCTATGACTTGGTAGAGTGAAATGTTGGGAAGCATAGAAGTAAAGGTGAAAGAATCATCTCATTACGTGGAAGTCAATATGTCACAAACCAAAGGCTTTGAGAAACAAGTCATCGTCCAGCTCATGAAAGAATCCCAGTCTCCTTTGCCATGTAATCATGCCAATTGTCGAGGTAATTAAACACATCATAGTTCCAATTAGTTAAGGCATATCGATCATTGTAAATTTGAATTTACACATGTTTGCGTAAGTTGTATAATAGTATTTAAAACAAAAATCAATTTAAGCATAACTCAAATAATTAATAACCCTCGTGATGTTTGATTCATAAAAATTGTTATAAGATTATTAATTTCAATTGATGTGTAGGGATTGTATTATGTGAAGCAGATCAGCTATCAAATGAAACTTTAATGTATGTAAAATGGGCGATTGAAAGGAACAAAGGTTGCAGCAAAATTTTCTTCTGTTGTTCCGATGCCTCTAAGCTTCTACTTCTTAGCTCTCTCTGCACTTTTGTTCACCTCTCCCCTCCTTCACAACAAGAGGTCCCAATTTCTTTCTTTTAAATCTTTTCCTCTCTATTTCATTTTAATTTAGAAAAAAATAAAATAAATTACTAAAAAGATAATTATTTTAAATGATAAAATTGTTGAAAATATTTTCAAATATAGTAAAAATGTCATTATCGTTTACGTTTAAAATTCTAATAATATCAAAGTCAAATTTGATTAGTAACAACATGTATATTAAACTAAATTTCTGAAAAAGAAAAAACAATATTAAACCAAGTTAAATAAAAGTGGTATTTAGGAACATGAAACGATTTTAACAAAAAAAAATAAAAATTGTTACACTAAATAATGAAAATAGATCGTAGAAGTGTTGGGGTTCATAGCAAAACAACAAGGATTCGACTTGTCGAAGCGATTGGCAGAGAGAATTGCGGACAATTCCAAGAACAACCTCCGACAAGCCATTCGATCCTTAGAGGCTTCCTGGAAAAAAAGGTTAGGGATACAATTAAATTCTCAGTTTTATTATTATTATTATTATTATTTTAGCTTTTCTTCGGATTAATTTATTCTATGGTGAAATTATTAATGATTTGCAGTCAATTGTTTGAAGAAGATGAGAATAAATTATTGACGGGTTGGGAAGATGATATTGCAGATGTTGCTAAGAAGATAGTCGAAGAGCAAAGCCCAAAACAGTAATTAACTATATATATATATCACCATTCATTTTTATTACCAATTTTTTCTTCAAGTTTATTTGATTTTAATTAATTTCTAATGAAGTTCATATCTCTTACCTTTTTTTTTTTTTACCTTACCACTTAAAATTAAGAATATAATGCTTTCCAATTGTGATAATTTATTTAAATCATTATTTTAAATGATAAAATTACTAAAACAAAATTTCAAGTATAGCAAAATGTCACTGTTTATTCGTAATCAAAATCTATTCTTGTCTATCACAATATATCACTGATAGATAATAACATTTTACAATATTTATAAATAAGTTGACTCATTTTTTTCTTTATTTGAAATCAATTTTAATTATTTTGTTTATAAAATTTAAGCTCGAAATATAATTCTTATTTTGTTTTGTTATTTATTTGTTTATGAGTGTTTTTTAAAATGTAAGCCCAAATTTTAAAATAAACAAATAAATAACAAAATTATTTATATTTTTTTGAGTTTCGCTGAGAATATAAGTGTTTAGTGAAAATCTTATTAGAGAAGTTTTAAGAAAACAAAAATAATGTTCTCGAGCATCAAGTTTTTTTAAAAAAAATCAAATGATTAACAAAAGTAACCAAAGGGGATTAGAAATTTATTAACAAAAGTTAACCAAAACGGGTTAGAAATTTAAGTTAAATAATTAAATAACTATATGTTACATTTTTAATTTTCTATTTATACTTCATTTTAAAAGAGATAATATTAAACAAACCTTTTTCATTTTTTTCCCGATTTAATGTATAAAAAAAAAAATAAATTAAAGTAACTTTTTGGATTTCGATCACAAGATTTAATATTATGTTGATTTCTTTTAAGTAACATAAAAGTTGTTGATCTAATGGGTTTGTTAAAGGAAAAAAAAGAAAATGAAAAGGAAAACCGGTGCAGTTTACACCATGTGCATAACAATTTAATT
>NW_024063594.1:0-1179 GCF_009727055.1 Benincasa hispida | reverse complement strand
ACATCGGAAGTATTTTTTATCATCGCTTTTTGAATTCCTATCTTGTGAAGCTTTTCCTTTATGATTATCATTTCGTATGTTTCTCTTGAAATTTAGATGATTAGAACGACTGCCACGAAAATAACAATTATCTCTTCCTGTGCCACGGTCATGATCTTGATAATGACCATGACCACGACCATGACTACGACCTTGATCATGATTATTGTTAATGAAGGATCTCATATCTAAGAGTTCCATAAGCGCATTCGGATCGCTCTGATCTCACCATGACCGAAATACAAAATTATACATTCAAATCATACAATTATGCAAACAATTCTTAATTAACAGCATGCTAAGAACAAGATAAAATCATAAGGAAAAGAGTGTTATACCAGTTGAAGATGTTCTTCAAACTTCAGTACTCCAACACAGCGAAAAAACTTCCACACGATCTACCAACATCCAGCGGAAACGTCGACTGTAGCAGCACGAACAACGCAAACTCACGACCACAAGGGGGACGACACCACCACTAAAGAGCCCCGGGTATTCTCGAAGTGAAAAAAAGGGTGGGCTTTGGTGAATTTGGTAGAGGAAGGAGGAAACACAAATCGTGTATGCGATAAGCAAGTGGGAGGGAAAACGACGCTATCCCATAGCAGAAGTGCTTATCGTTTAGGAGGAGCTATACGATCGTGTAGGATTTACTGAACGATGGTTTAGTAAAACCGGCACACTATACAATTGTTTAGAGAAGCTATACGATCGTGTAGGAAATAATGTGCGATCGTTTAGGCGCGAGGTAGACGATCGTTTAGGTGCGAGGAGCTATAGTATAGTCTCTCTAAATGCTTAAGCCATCGTTTTGCTTTCTACCAATGCGCGCTCTCACTTTTCTCTTCGGCCGATTGAACGACGGGCTTTCACAATGAAAACATTTTTCATTTTAACTCATCGGTTACAATAACTGACGTTCCCCACTAACCCACGTCCAAACGTAAAAATTGGCTTAATTATCATATAATTAACCAATTAATTAATTAATTAATATAATCACATTATATTTTTATCCTATAGTTTGATATCACATATCTACTATAGTATTTTCTCCTCTACTTGATATAAATCATATTTATATCTAATTTCCTCCAAAATAATGTATCTCATACATTTAGCTAATTATGTATTATATAA
>NW_024063593.1:7360-20256 GCF_009727055.1 Benincasa hispida | reverse complement strand
GTTTGGTGGCCCAAACGACTATCGGGCCACGCAGGGGCATCCCAGGGCCCAATTTTAGTGTGCGAACTTTCTGGTGAGTGAAAATTTGAAATGGACACAAGGGTTCAAAACGATGAGAAAAAGCCATGCGCGTAGACGGTTTAAGGAACGGAGCTCGTTTGGTACCCAAATGGCTATTGGGCCCGACGAGGATACCTCGGGGTCCAGTTTTAGTAGGCAAACTTTCCGGCAGACCAAAATTTCAAAACGAACCTAGGGGTTAAGAACGATGAGAAAAAGCCGTGCACATAGATGGTTTTGGGAACAGAGCTCGTTTGTTGCCCTAAACGGCTATCGGGCTCGGCGGAGGTGCCCCAGGGTCCAATTTTAGTAGGCAAACTTTCCGGCGAGCCAAAATTTCAAAACAGACCCATGGCTTCAGAAGACGAGAAAAAGCTGTACGCACAGACAGTTTTGGGAACGGAGTTCGTTTGGTGCCTCAAATGGCTATCGGGCCAGGCAGGGGTGCCTAGGGGCCAATTTTAGTGCGCGATCGTTCCGGCGGGCGAAAATTTGAAAACGAACCCAGGGATTCAGAATGATGAGAAAAAGTCGTGCACACAGACGGTTTTAGGAACGGAGCTCGTTTGGTGCCCCAAATGGCTATCGGGCCAGGCAGGGGTGCCTAGGGGCCAATTTTAGTGCGCGATCGTTCCGGCGGGCGAAAATTTGAAAATGGACCCAGGGGTTCAGAACAATGAGAAAAAGCCATGCGCACAGACGATTTTGGGAACGAGGCTCGTTTCATGTCCCAAACGGCTATCGGGCCCGACAGAGGTGCCCTGAGGCTTAATTTTAGTCCCCGAACAATCTGATGGTTGAAAATTTGGAAACGAACCCAGGGGTTCAAAACAATGAGAAAAAGCCATGCGCGCAGACTATTTTAGGGATGGAGCTCGTTAGGTGCCTCAAACGGCTATCAGGCCCGGCGGGTGTGCCCCAAGTCCTAATTTTAGTGCACGAACTTTTCGGCCGGAGAAAATTTGAAAACCAACCCAGGGGTTCAAAACGAGGTGAAAAGCCCGTGTGCACAGACGGTTTTGGGAACGGAAGTCGTTTGTGTCCTAAACGGTTATCGAGCTCGGCAGGGGTGCCTAGAGGCCCAATTTTCCTACGTGAACTTTCGGGTGGGAAAAAATTTGAAAACAAACCCAGTATTTCAGAACGATGAGAAAAAGCAATGCGCGCAGATGGTTTTGGGAACGAAGCTCGTTTTGTGCCCCAAACGGCTATTGGGCCTTGCGGCGGTGCCCCGAGGCCCAATTTTAGTGCGGAAACTTTCCGGCGAGCGAAAATTTGAAAACGAACCCAGGGTTTTAGAACGATGAGGAAAATCTGTATGCATAGACGGTTTTGGGAACGGAGCTCGTTTGGAGCCTCAAACAGCTATTGGGCCTGGTGGTCGGGTGTGTCAGGGCCCATTTTTAGTGCGCGAACTTTCCGACGGGCGAAAATTTGAAAACGGATCCAAGGGTTTAGAACGATGAGAAAAAGCCGGTGCGCGCAGAAGGTTTTTCGAACGGAGCTCGTTTGTTGCCCTAACGGCTATCGGGCCTAGGGGTGCTCCAAGGCCCAATTTTAGTGCTTGAACTTTTCAGCTGATGAAAATTTGAAACAAGACCTAGGGGTTCAGAACGATGAGAAAAAGTGGTGCGCAAAGACGATTTTGGGAACGGAGCTCGTTTGGTTCCCCAAACGGCTATTGGGACCGGTTGGGTGCCCTTGTCCAATTTTAGTACGTGAACTTTCCGGCGGGCGTGTTGGATTTTATGTCCTAAAACTCGTAGTTTATAAATTAATAAACATATTCCATTTTGTTTTTCGATAAAATTGTTATTGAAATTGTAATCTTGAATCCAATAAACTATGGTCCTAAGGCTATTTAATGTAGTTTGAACTTTATGTAGTGACCTAAATGTGAATTAAGTTCAAATATATAGCGAAAATGGTCTATAGTATATGAATAAGGTTGGGCGCCTTATTCTGGGGACATTATGGATGCGGCCCATTTTGTAGTTAGTACAAACGATGTGATCCTAAATCATTCATCTGGAGACATGAAAGTGGAGGCATCCTATGTAAAGAGTTTATATAAGACACCATGAAATAGTCACTTTTAACGTTCTAAATGCCCTTTTATGTATAAAATTGACTATTTTGTTAATTGATGACCTTGGTAACTTAATCTTATTCCTGAGCTAACTATGAACTCCTGTTCACCCGGAATTATCCTTAGATCTTCATAGCTGAGGGCAACTTATTATCGCTGGCCCAATAAGCCTCCCATTTCAGGGGTAAGATCAGGTGGATAGATGGGAAATAGGGTGCAAGACGGAATTCACTCCTACCCATTATAGGGATAGTATTTGTTCCCTTTAGTACTGAATCCAAGTCTTGAACAAGGGGCCCCACCCTCTCCTTGGCCCGAGAGGGATTCGATTTATAGGTTGGACCTTAAACCAATTATTCATTAGAGGATCAGTAGAACTTAAAGAACAAGATGTAGTCTTGAGGGTAAAACAATTTTTATGACCCAGCCGAGATTACGAACAACCTGTGAAGGATACTTACTAATCATGGTTATATCAAATGGACACAAATATATCTATAGTGAGGGGAGTGCAACTATGAGACTATAGTGGAATGACCCGTTAGTTAACGAATGTTGATTAGCTCCATCTAAAGAGTTTAGCCAGCTAATCTCAGATCGTTGGAGATCTATAGGTCCATTAGGTTCCTCTACTAGCTCAAATGGAATAAACTTATAACAGTATGATAGAATGATTCGAATTGTTCGAATTAGGTGAAGAGAGAGAAACCGACAAGTATATGTGATATAGTCGTCGATTTTCAGTTTAGAGATACAACTTTAATATTTAAATGTGATTTAAATATCAAGAATGTGAATACATTCATATTCGGAAGCTTAGAAATAATGGAAATGGTCAAAGATGTAAAAGTCAGAGTTGACTTTTGACTTTGAAAAGTCAAACTTTGACCGACCTTATATTCAAATGTGATTTGAATTTCGAGAAAACGAATGCGGATTCATGCTCGGGAGGTCAAAATTACAACATGGAAAAAATCATAAAAAGTCAAAATGTTGACTTTTTGGTTGAAGTTTGAATTTGACAAAATGACTATTTTGCCCTTTGACTAAAGTTAGTGGGAAAATCCAAACTTTTGTTGGATAATTCCACTAAAAAAATAGTGGGCTAGGTGTTGGCTTATAGTGGAGACATAAAGCCCACTTAGATAGTGGATTCTAGGTGTTGGATTTTTATGAATTGATTTCATGCAATTTTTGCATGCCCTTTTTCTATAAATATGGGCTTTGAATTTGGATTAAAAACTTTTGCCCATTTTGTCAAAATCATAATAAATCCACTTCAGTCCATATTTCATTCAACCTTTGAATAGAAAGGAAAAAAACACCCACCAAAAGAAATTGAGCGTAATTAAAACATGCTCTGATACCACATGATGGAACACGAGACATATGCAATGGAATAAGGATCTAATTACACTCTAATTGCTTTTAATTTAAAGGAAAAAAACGTGCAATTGAAGGAAAAAACAGTAAATTAGAAAATTACTTTGAAGCTCCTGAAAACTGTTTTTCATCGCTGAATCTTGACTCGAATTCTTCCGGACCACCACTAGAGTTGACCCACTATCCTCTGGACTTAGAACCAGATTGTGGGACCCCGGTGGATGAAGAAACCGAGAGAGAGAAAGAGATGGAAAAAGAAATGGATCTTTGGGTTGGGTTTTGGGTTATGAATTTTCCTCAAAATAGTGTTTTTTTTCACCCCAAATTTTAAAACAATTTTGGCAAAATGGGCAAAAGTTTTTAATCCAAATTCAAAGCCCATATTTACAAAAAAAGGCCATTTAAAAATTGCATGAAATCAATTCATAAAAACCCAACACCTAGAATCCACTATCTAAGTAGGCTTAATGTCTCCACTATAAGCCAACACCTAGCCCACTATTTTGTTAGTAAGGGAACTTAATGGACCTATAGATCATGGGCTCCAATGATCCGAGATTAGCTGGCTAAACTCTCTAGATGAAGCTAATCAATATTCGTTAACTCATGGGTCATTCCACTATAGTTCCGTAGTTGCACTCCCCTCACTATAGATATATTTGTGTCCATATGATATAACCATGATTAGTAAGCTAATCCTTCACAGGTTGTTCGTATCTTGGTTGGGTCATAAAAACCGTTTTACCCCTGAGACTACATCTTATTCCTTAAGTTCCACTGATCCTCTAATGAACAATTGGTTTAAGGTCCAACCTATAAACTGAACCCCTCTCGGGTCAATGAGAGGGTGGGGCCCCTTGTTCAAGACTTGGATTCAGTACTAAAGGGAACAACCTATCTACTATCCCTATAACGGGTAGGAGTGAATTCCGTCTTGCACCCTATGTTCCCAGCTATCCACCTGATCTTACCCTTGAAATGGGAGGCTTATTGGCCAACGATAATGAGCTGCCCTTACCTATGCAAATCTAAGGATAATTCCAATTGAATAGGAATTCATAGTTAGCTCAGGATTAAGATTAAGTTACTTAGGTCATCAATTAACGAAATAGTCAATTTTATACATTAAACGACATTTAGAACATAAAAAGTGACTATTTCATGGTTCAGTCTTATGTAAACTCTTTACATAGGATGCCCCAATTTTCATGTCTCCACATGAACGGTTTAGGATCACATTGTTTGTACTAACTACAAAATGGGCCGCATCCATAGTGTCCCCAGAATAAGACGCCCAACCTTATTCATATACTATAGACCATTTTGACTATATATTTGAACTTGATCCATATTTATGTCACTACATAAAGTTCAAACTTAAACTTAATAGCCTCAGAAACTTAGTTTATTGGATTGATGAATATAGAATTTAAATTTACTAAAGATTTTCAATAACAGCATTATTGAACAAGAATATGACATTACAAACTACGAGTTTTAGGACATAAAATCCAACAAACTCCCACTTGGACTAAAACTCCTAGTAGGATCAAACGATGTTGAATTTAAATGTGAGACATTAATATTACATATGAGTACAATAAACATATGAATACAATAAACTAGGGCATTCACGCCCAACATAATCTCCCACTTGTCCTAGTTTAGAAACACCGTAGACCTAAACTCTGTAGGTGACCCTCAAAAACTTTAGCCGTGAAGGTTTTTGTAAAAGGATCAGTAATGTTTTGCTCAGAAGGTATCTTTTACAACATCACCACGGTGTATGATTTCCTGGAAAAGGTGGTACTTGTGTTCGATGTGCTTTCCCCATTTATGGCTTCAAGGTTCTTTTGAATTTGCAACTGCACCGCTGTTGTCACAATACAAGGCGGTGGGTAGATGCATATTTGGAACAACTTCCAAATTTGTTAAGAATTTTCACAGCCATACTGCTTCTTTTACTGCTTCGCAAGCAGCTACGTATTCAACTTCCATTGTGGAGTCAGCTATACAGGTCTATTTTATGCTTCTTCACACTGCTGCTCCTCCGTTAAGAGTGAACACTGAAATTAGAGTCAGTATATCCAGTAAGTATTAGATCCTCAACATTATACACGAGCATGTAGTCTCTAGTTCTCCTGAGATACTTTAAGATGTTCTTAATGGCAGTCCAATGATCACGTCCAGGATTAGACTGGTATCTACTGACGATCCCTACTGAGTAGCATATGTCAGGTCTAGTACATAACATTGCATACATCAGACTTCCAATTATGGAGGCATAAGGAATATTTCTCATATCCTCAACTTCTTGAGCTGTCTTATGACAGATGAATTCCATGTCTGAAAGGCAACATACCATTTTTGGAATTTTGCATTTTATATGTAGACAACATTTTGTCTATATAAGATGCTGGAGACATGACTAGTATCCTATTCTTACGATTCCGAACAATTTGGATCCCAAGAATATACTGCGCATTTCTTAAATCTTTCATTTGGAATTGTGTATCTTGCCATTGTTTGACATTAGTAAGATATCCTACATCATTCCCAATGAGTAGAATATCATCGATATATAAAACTAAGAACGCTATAGTAGAATTGACGATCTTCTTGTAAACACAAGGGTCGTCAACATTCTATTCAAAGCCATAAGATTTGATCGCAGTATCAAACTTAATATTCTAGGATCTAGAAGCTTGTTTCAACCCATAAATGGATTTTTGAAGCTTACAAACCTTTTGTTCTTGACCCTATGCAATAAACCTCTCTGGTTGAGCCATATAGATACTCTCTTTAAGATCGCCATTTAGAAAGGCTGTCTTGACATCAATTTACTAAATTTCATAGTCATAAAAGGTGGCAATGGATAAGAGTATTCTAATCGACTTAAGCATGGCAACGAGAGAGAAAGTTTCTTCATAGTCCACTCCCTCTCTTTGGGTATAACCCGTTGCCACAAGTCGAGCCTTAAAAGTCTGTACTTTACTGGTTTGGTCTCGTTTTCTCTCGTAGATCCATTTACAACCAATTGGTTTTACATCATTTAATTGATCTACAAGTTTCCAGACAGAATTGAAGTACATAGAATCCATTTCGAGGTCAATGGCTTTAACCCAATGATCACGGTCCACATCTTTCATCGCCTGTTTATAGGTCGATGGATCCTCTATGCTGTCATCAGGTATGACGACTTGTGTT
This sequence comes from Benincasa hispida, assembly GCF_009727055.1. Classification (NCBI taxonomy): domain Eukaryota; kingdom Viridiplantae; phylum Streptophyta; class Magnoliopsida; order Cucurbitales; family Cucurbitaceae; genus Benincasa; species Benincasa hispida. The sequence continues at coordinate 13,517 of NW_024063593.1, read as the reverse complement.
TCTGTTAAACCCAAGTAACGGTCAGGCTGATGAACAACCCTCCCACTATGTCAAGGCATTCTCAACTCTTGAGAAGGATGTGACTGACCTGATGTACTAGTTTTATCTACTACTTTAGTAGATGAATTAGCTTTATCTGTAGCGTCTTTGGAAATTCCATTCAATACTAGTTTCTTGCGAGGTTGAATACTTCTTATGTGGTCTTCCTTTAAGAATGTGGCATTTGTCGTTACAAATACCTTATTCTCTTGAGGATGATAAAACAGACCACCCCTTGTTTCCTTTGGATAACCTACAAATAGGTATAATTTTGAACGATGTTCCAATTTCTTGGGATTTTGTACCAACACATGTGCTGGGTAACGCCAAATTCTAAAGTGACGTAAACTACTTTTACGCCATTTCCATAGCTCATAAGGTATTTTTGATGATGTTCTCCTACTGATCTCATCCCTTGTATGCGTCCAACTCTTGGATGTTCAACACATAATCCATACTCAATGCATAGTCTATCATCAATGCATAGCAAGCCAAATCACTACCATCACAATTCAACTTAGCCATCGCAAGAGCTAACCATCACCAACGCATAGGATGACCATCCGTCCTCGACGCATGGCTCACTAGGTAGCATTGCACGGCTTGCTTGGCATGGGTGCATGGTGCTGGCCACGAACACATAGGCGCATGACTGCTCGATGCATTGGGCGTGCTTGGCCGCATGGGCTATGTGCGACGCCTTGATGCTTGGCCGGGTGCTTCGGCGCATAGTCGTATTGCTTCGACGCATGGGTGTGCGGCGTATGCTAGCCATCGCTCGCTCGCTTAGTCACATGGGCTTGCTTGGCCGCATGGGCTGCGCACTTGGCTACATGCAAGGCACCTCGACGCACGACATAGCTGCGAGACAGGGGCGCTCAATGCATGGGCGTGGCCACTCGACAATGCGCTCAACGCACGAGCGTGGCCACTCGACAATGCATTCAATGCATGGCGTCTGGCCGAAGCTACTTGACGCATGGCAAGGGCACTGGCTGAGGCTGCTCGATACATTGCATGGGCACTGGTTGAGGTTGCTCGACACATGGCTGGGCATTTGGCCGAGGTTGCTTGACGCATGCCACCCCCAACCCTCGTGCCATCCCAATGCCTCACTTCCATTTTCCTTCATTCACCAACGCATCCAACGAATCTAACACATCCATCATCCAATGCATTCAATGCATCCAATGCATCCATCATCCAACACATCCATCATCCAATGTATCCAACGCATCCATCATCCAACACATCCTTCCAACGCATCCCACACAAAATTCTATGCTTAGCCAAATTTTCCAAATTTTCCCCAAGAGTTAAACTTCCAAATTTCCTATTTTCTTCAAATCTCCACTCTTTTCTCTACCATTACACACTAGTTTCCACATCAACCTACTCACCACACTAGTCTTAGTAGGGAACATACTTAAGTAGAGAAATTAGGATTCAGGGTTCACATTTACCTCCCCCCTATAAAAATTTCGTCCTCGAAATTTCGCTATAAGTCTGTCAACTAAACAATTGCAGGTACTTGTTTTTTATTTGCTCTTCGACTTCCCATGTTGCTTCTTCCATGCTATGGTTTCGCCATAGTAACTTTACCAATGGGATTGTCTTATTCCTTAAGACCTGTTCCTTTCTGTCAAGGATTTCCACTGGTTCTTCTTCATAAGACAAATTCTCTTTCAACTGTCCGGTTGCTCAGGCAACACATGGGTAGGATTTGGCACATACTTTCTAAGCATTGCCACATGAAACACATCATGAATACGAGATAACTCTGAAGGTAAATCCAATCTATATGCCATTGGGCCGACTCTTTCTATTATCTCATAGGGTCCAATATATCTCGGGCTTAATTTCCTTTTCCTACCAAATCTGAGTATTCCTTTCCATGAAGATAACTTCATAAATACTTTGTCACCAACTTCAAACTCTAATTCTCTTCTCTGCTTATCAGCGTAACTCTTTTGTCTATCTCGAGCCGTCTTAAAATTATCTCTTATAATCTTAATGCTGTCTGATCTCTGTTGTACGAGTTCTGGACCTAGTAATTTCCTTTCACTGACTTCATTCCAACATATCGGAGTTCTACATGGTACCATATAGTGCCTCATACAGTGCCATCCTGATACTCGAATGGTAACTGTTGTTATACGCAAATTCGATTAACAAAAGATTCATATCCCAACTGCCCTTAAATTGCAATACACATGCTCTCAGCATGCCCTCTAATGTCTGGATTGTCCGCTCAGACTAACCATCCGTCTATGTATGAAAAGCGATGCTAAAATATAACTTGGTTCCCATAGCTTTCTGCAAACTAGGCCAAAACTTTGATGTAAATCTAGAGTCTCGATCTGATACAATTGAAACTGGAGTTCCAAACTGACTCACAACTCGCTCAACATACAGCTTAGCTAATTGGTCTAGGGTATAAGTAACTTTAACAGGTAAAAACTTAGCTGTTTTTGTCAATCTATCCATAATTACTCATATACCATCATAGCTCGCTGGTGTCTTAGGTAATCCAAACAGGAAATCCATCGTAATATGCTCCCATTTCCACTTTGGTACTGGGAGTGGATTAAGTAATCCTGCTGGCCTCTATCTTTCTGGTTTAACTTGTTGACATATTAGGCACCTGTCAACATACTCCGCTATTTCTCTTTTCATACCAAGCCACCAGTACGATCTCTTTAATGTTCTATACATCTTCGTACTGCCTGGATGCATAGCATAGGCCAAACTATGTGCCTCCTCTAGAATAGCTTGTTTAAGTGCTAAGTCCTTAGGTACGCATATCCTACCTTCTTTCAATAGTACTCTGTCAGCTCTTAATTGGTAGTCATCCTCAATCCTTTATCTACTTCCTCAGCTAACTTCTGAAAATCAGAATCCTTTAATTGCTCACGTAGAATATCTTCTACGAGCATAGGACGCACTTGAAATGAAGCTAATAACCCTCCTTTTTGACCGATTGATAATGCTGCCCTAGCATTATACAACTCATGAATCAGTGTACCCTTCACTGAATTGATACTAGCTCTAGGGGATTTGGTTTTTTGGCTTAGAGCATCAGCTACCACATTTGCTTTACCTGGGTGGTATAGTCATAATCCTTGATCAACTCGAGCCATCTTTGTTGTCTCAAGTTTAGTTCCTTCTGATCAAAGATATGCTTTAGACTTTTATGATCCGTGAATATATGACATCGCTCACCAAACAGGTAATGTCTCCACAACTTTAGAGCTAACACAACTGCTACTAATTCCAAATCATGTGTAGGGATTTACATTCATGCTTCTTTAACTGTCGAGAAGCACAAGCTATTACCTTCCCTTCCTGCATCAGCACACATCCTAACCCTTGTCGGGATGCATCACAATAGACCTCAAACTCTTTACCTGGTGTAGGTAGAGTTAATACTGGTGATGATACTAACTTCTGTTTCAATACCTGAAAACTATGCTCGCATTCTGGCGACCACTCAAACTTTGCATCTTTTCTGGTTAGGCTTGTCAATGGAAGAGCTATCTTAGAAAAACCCTCCATGAATCTCCTATAATAACCTGCTAAACCTAGAAAACTGCATACTTCGGTTACATTCAGGGGTCATTCCCAGTTAACTATTGCTTCTATCTTTTAGGAATCAATGCTAACTCCATCAGCTGAAACTATATGCCCAAGGAATGCGACTTGGTTTAACCAAAAATCATACTTACTAAATTTGGCATATAACTTCTTTTCCCTTAGAATCTGTAACACCATCCTTAGATGTTCTTTGTGCTTCTCTATATTACTTGAATACACTAGTATATCATCTATAAAAACTATCACAAACTGATCCAAATAATGATGAAATATCCTATTCATCAAGTCCATAAATACCGCAGGAGCATTTTTCAATCCAAACGGCATTACTAGGAACTCATAATGTCCATACCTAGTTCTGAATGTAGTCTTTGGAACATCTATGTCTTTCACCTTCAACTGGTGATACCCCGATCTCAAATCTATCTTAGAGAACACCATGGCTCCCTTTAATTGATCGAAGAGATCATCTATACGAGGTAATGGGTACTTATTCTTAATGGTCACCTTATTCAACTGTCTATAGTCTATACATAATCTAAGAGTACCGTCTTTCTTCTTAACAAACAAGACTGGTGCTTTCCAAGGCGACACACTGGGTCTAATGTACCTCTTATCTACAAGTTTCTGTAACTGTACTTTTAGTTCCTTCAGTTTCGTTGGTGCCATCCTATATGGTGCCTGGAATATAGGTGTTGTACCCGGAACTAACTCAATAGTAAACTCTATTTCCCTATCAGGTGGTAAACTTGATAATTCTTCAGGGAACACATCTAAGAATTCTTGTACCACAGGTACATCCTCAGGTCTCAGTTTCTTATCCTGTGAAACTGCTACATAGGCTAAATAAGCTTTGCATCCTTTACTCAACAGCTTCGTAGCCTTCACTGTTGATATTAAACTTCCTGGAAGTATTCTTTTACTTCCCACCAGGGTTATTTCTTTTTCACCTGGTTTCCTAAACACTATTTCTCTCTTAAAACAATCCATAGTGACATAGTGTTTACTTAGGAAATCCATACCTAGGATAACATCAAATTCTAGTAATTCTAATGGAATCAAGTCAACCCAAAAACTCTGATTTCCAAGAATTACTTCACAATTCCTGTAATACTCATGTACAATTAGATTATCTCCTACAGGCGTAGAGATAAACAAATCATCATTCATATGCTCAGGCACTCTATCTATATGTAATGTACATATGCTAGATATGAATGAGTGTGTAGCACCAGAATCAAATAATGCATAAGCGGATTGATTATATAAAGTTATCGTACCAGTTACGACAACTGGAGCCTCTTCCGCTTCTTGGTGTATCATAGCGTATACTCTACCCTGCTGCTGCTGCTGTTGCTATTACTATTGGGGTCGTCCAACTACCCCTTTCTGCTTAGCTACACCGGATCCCTCACCTCTAGTTCCGGTCGCCCTAGGCTGGGTAACTCCTCTTTGCTCATTCTGTGCTCCATGACCTAGCTGAGGACAATCTCTCTTGAAATGCACAGCTTGTTCGCACTGGAAACACACATTCCTATTACCATAATACACTCTTGAGGTCTACCACAGTTGACACAAAGTGGTTTCCTGCCTGTACTAGCTACTGACTTGCTACCACGACCTGATACTGATCTACCACTTTGTCCAACTGTAGGTCTTGACCTCTTTCGACTTGAACTTTGTTGGCTCATGCCTCCAAAACTTCTTATACCTGACTGTCCAAAGAACGGGGGTCTAAATCTCTTACTTTTCGTTTCTCCAAGCATTCTAAACTGTCCTTCACCTGGCTGGAGTACATTTTCCCTCGCTACAGTCTTCTCTACTCAGATAGCGGTCTCAACTAACTGAGTGAAATTCACCCAATTGGATGTAGAGGTAATGGGTGTACGTATCTTTCTTCTTAGGCCATTCTCAAATCTCCTACACCTCTCCTTTTCTTCCGCGATGATCGGAAGGGCATACTGAGATAACTCAGTAAATCTTTGTTCATACTCAGCAACCATCATCACTACCTGAGTTAGCCTAAGGAATTCCTCCCTCTTTGCTTCTTTAAAAGAACTAGGGTAGTATTTATCCTTAAATACCTATCTGAACTCAGGCCAAGTCATTGTTTCCGAACTATTCCTTTTGGCTTCTATCACTTTTCACCACTTCTTAGCCTCTTTCTGCAGTAAGAATGCCACTAACTCGACCTTACGATCCTTAGGGCACCTCATAACCTTAAAACATTTCTCAATCAAATCCAACCAGATCTCAGCATCTACTTGATCTGTGGCTCCATCGAACGTCATGGCTCCTAAAGCTTTCAACCTCTCGATGCCGAATTTCTTTTCTGGATCGTTCTGAATCGATCCTACACTTGCCGCCAATCTTAAAGTGATTCGATCAAATACTCGATTTTCCATCTGGGGTTCTACATCTACCCTTGGTGTACTCTTCTCGTTTGCAGAAGTTGCTTCCAGCTCTACTGAGTCTCTAACTTTTTTCCCCTTCGGATCTGGGTCCCGTCCAACTTCAGGACCTC
>NW_024063593.1:5737-6840 GCF_009727055.1 Benincasa hispida | reverse complement strand
AGAAAACATTTGAAAATGGGGTGAGCTTATGCCCAATGAGTGACTTAAGAAAGATAATTGATTCTCATGCAAATCTCAATAAAGAGTTTAACTGAAATATAAACTTCTACAGTACTTGTACTGTAGTATACAAATTTTTCAAGCATAAAACATATAAAGTTGTTTTAATCATAAAACAGTAAAACTATTTCTCAGTTGAGAATAACCCTTACTGTGGATAAAACAATCTCAACACCAACTGCTAATCAAGAGAGAACCCTTTTGTTCAATCTCTGACTCTAACTACCTACGTGCACGTGGCCATACTAAGTACCGTCATACCTTAGGTACTTCTGTTCAGATACCTTCTCAAACATTCTTCAGTACCAATAGATACCTTCTCAAATGACCTTTAGTATCTAATTGGGCAGATACCTTCTCAAATGTCCTTCGGTATCGCGTTTTAAGTAAAACTAGTCATAAATGACTTTCTCTTTAAAGCATGTAAAGTAAAACACATATAAAAACATGGCTTTAAAGGTACTAACGCATGCTGAGTATATTTAACATATATAAATTACTTTTCAACAATTTCTCACACATGCATGCGTTTAAAACATAACTCATGGTTTGCTTGGAAATTACTTGTAAAACTAGCTGGCATGAGAATAATCTTCTTCAAAACATGCTTTTTATAACACGTTGTAATCAAACATTTTAAGAAAATATTTTAGTCAAAACGTTTTAGCTACTCACCTTGATTGGTTAGGAGCTTTTCACTATAGTAGCTCCCTTTTCTACCTCGGGCTCCCTTTTCACCCCTAGAATCCAGATTCAACTTACAGCTTAGATTGCTCATAGTTCTGGACCTTATTTTGAAATACTTACTTCTAAAAACATATTCTATAATGTCTCAGGAAGCTTCCATAAATTTTAGCTCAAAACTCGTCGTGGTTTGGCTGGAATCACAGAATCTTCAAGACTGGCTCAAACTAAATCGACAGCCTGACCCTTCTGTCTTCTTCTCAGTTTCCAGCCTGATACCTTGAAGATTTTCTTTCGGCAGCCCTACCCTGAAAACTAGACTTCTAGAGCTTTCAGGTGGCTTTTGAATCACTCGAAAC
>NW_024063593.1:0-3253 GCF_009727055.1 Benincasa hispida | reverse complement strand
AGGAAGGAAAAATGAAATGAGGCATTGGATGCATGAGGGCTGGCGGGGTGGCATGCGTCGAACAACCTCGGCCAAATGCTCAGCCATGTCGTAGCACCTCGACCAGTGCCATGCAATGCGTCGGTAGCCCTCGGCCAGCCACCCTTGCCATGCGTCGAGCACCTCGGCCAAACGCCACATGTGTTGAGCGCACTGTCGAACTGGGCATGCCATAGCGTTGAGTGGCCCTGTCGAGTAGCTATGCCATGCATCGAGGTGCCTGCCATTACCAAGGTGCACAACCCGATGTGGCTGCAACGCCCATGTACATACGGCCAGAAACGAGCGAGCGATGGCCAGCAATAACACCGATGCCAAATGTGTCGAAGTAGCACGCCTCATAACGGTCGAAGCACCCAGCCAAAGCATAAAGGCGCCATCATGCAGCCCCAATGCGGTCCAGCATTGCCCATGCGTCGACGCGAGCCACCGGCCCATGCTCAAGCAGACCAGCCTATGCAGCGTGCTATAGCGGTTGGGTGCGGCTTAGCACAATGCACCCATGCCAAGCAAGTTGTGCAATGCTATCTAGTGAAGCACCATCGTCGAGGATGGACGGTCACCCTACGCGTTGGTGAATGGTTAGCCTCTTCGCGATGGCTAAGTTGAAATGTGATGATACTGTGAATATTGGCTTGCTATGCGTTGAGTAATGGAAATATGTGTTGAAAATCCAAAAAGTTGACAGCATACAAGGGAATGAAAGATTAGTAGAGACATCGAAAAAACCAGGTGTCTTCTTTCAAAGGAAAGCCTTAAGCCTTAAGAATTTTGAGAGTGGTGGCAATTGATTGGAAAGCTCATGCATTGGCGACATACAGGAGGAAGACGCTTAAGCTGGCGGATAATCACAGCATTGCGTTGATGGGGTGAGAACTGAGACAACTTGCCATGACAGCCAAGTAGGTGGTGTCACTTCTGACACTAACACATCCAACGCATCCAACGCATTCAACGCATCCATCATCCAACGCATCCAACGCATCCATCATCCAATGCATCCAACGCATCCATCATACAATGCATCCAATGCATCCATCATCCAACACACCCTTCCAACACATTGGTCCCTTCCAACGATCCCACACAAAATTCTATACTTAGCCAAATTTTCCAAATTTTTCCCAAGAGTTAAACTTCCAAATTTCCTCTTTTCTTCAAATCTCTACTCTTTTCTCTACCATTACACACTAGTTTCCACATCAACCTACTCATCACACTAGTCTTAGTAGGGAACATACTTAAGCAGAGAAATTAGGATTCAGGGTTCACAGCATATCCTCAAAGGAATCAGGCAATTGAGCATAGCTCATCATAGAACGAACCATATCTAATAAAATTTGGGTTCTTCTTTCTGATACACCGTTCTGCTGAGGCGTACTAGGTGCAAAGAATTGTGACTGGATCCCATTTTCTATCAAATAGTCTTGGAATTGTATGTCCATATACTCTCCACCTCGATCTGATAGAAGTGTCTTTATTGTTTTACCTAATTCATTCTCAACTTCAGCCTTATATTCTTTGAACTTTTCAAGAGAATCGAACTTGTGATGAAGCAGGTAAACATGACCATACCTTGAATAATCATCAATAAAACTGATGAAATATTAATACCACCTCGAGCCTTGACATTCATTAGTCCACAAAGGTCCGAATGTACGAGCTCTAAGGGTACTTCGGCTCTGAGACCTTTTCCAGTAAAAAATCTCTTGGTCATCTTTCCTTCAAGACAGGATTCATATGGAGGTAAAGAGTTATCTTCTAATTGACTTAAAAGTCCACTCTTGACCAATCTCCTAATTCTATTGAGATTTATGTGACCAAGTCTTAGGTGCCATAGATAGGCGTTGGAAGAAACCTTTTGTTCTTTATTCTGAGTTTCTAATGTTCTAAACATTTCAGTATTTAAAACAAAATTTTCTCTAGTTGTTCTTAACTTATATAAGTTGTCTTCAAGTGTAGCAGAACAAATTTCAATACCTTTACAAAAAATGAACGCTTCATTTATATTAAAAGATATTGTATATAATTGTTCTATAATACAAGCGATAGATATCAAATTCCTCTTCACAAGAGGTGCATACAAAACATTTTTAAGTACTAGATATCTATCTTCAAAAAACAACTTCAGATCTCCCACTGCTTCAACTGAGACAACCTCTCATGTTCCAACTTTGAGGGTTATTTCACCTTCTTCAAGCTTTTTCCAAGAACTAGTTTCCTGAAACGAGAAACAAATATGATTAGTGGCTGCTGAATCTAGTATCCAGGTTGAAGTATCATATTCCACTAAACATGTTTCAACGACCAGTAAATCATATTTACCTTGTGCCATTTTTTCAGCTTTCTTCTTTGCAAGGTACTTTGGACAATTTCTCTTCCAATGCCCATTTTGGTTACAGTAGAAACATTTTCCTTTATCTGTATCCTTCTTTCCCCTTTTTATCTTGGGAGCTTGCCCTTTTCCCTTCGTTTTCATTTGAGCTTTAGAGGGTTCAGCTTTATTTTTAGAGGACGATCCTCTTATAATTTTTTTCTTAGTGATAGCAACATTTGCTTCCACTTCCTTCCCCTTACCTAAAGTAAAGTTTTGGAATCGCTGGAGCTCGTTAAGCAGGGTAGTGAGGTTAAATTCTATCTTATTTAAAGATGCATTTGTCTTAAAAGGTATAAAACTCTTCAGAAGAGATTGTAAGATAAAGCTAACCTGGTTAGCCTCATCAATGGGTCCGCCATTTACTTTAGCGATATTGAAGTACATCATCTTGTCCAGGACATGTTCTCTAATAGAGGTCCCCTCATTCATCCACTTCGTGTAAATGTGCTTAATTGCCTCGTGTCTAAGGGATCATGATGGTTGCCTAAACATTTCTCATAATGAATCTATTATCTCTTTAGTCGTAGCTAAGGATTCATGTTTCTTTGCCAAAACATCAGACATGCTGGCAAGAATGTAAACACAGGCCTTTTCATTGGCTTTGACCCATCGATTGTATGCTTCCCGAACAGTTCAGTTAGCATTTGAGGCTGGGGCTTGAGGACATTCCTCAGTTAAGACAAATCTTAGATCATCTATTTAAGACAAATCTTAGATCATCTACTATCAGTATTGTGTTTAGATTTGATTTCCATGACGAATAATTATCGTCGTTTAGTTTCTCGGAAGCTAAGAGTTGAATTATCGAGCTATTCATGCTGAAAAGATAAACATATC
>NW_024063592.1:0-1210 GCF_009727055.1 Benincasa hispida | reverse complement strand
CTCATCCTTTATTCCTTTATATTTTTTAGGGAATGCCAGGAATAGGTTGGCGAGTGACAGACAGGACCCGTGACAGAGCCATATGGGGACAAGCGAAATCGCTTCCGCTCAGTCTATGTTTTTGTCATTTGAATGTTTTGAAACTAGAATTTAATGTGAGACAACAAATTTTAACGTTTTGAACGTTTTCTTTATGAATATTATTTTTTAGGGGATCCCGTATAAAAGTTTTATTTATTTATTATTTATTTGTTTTCAAGTTTATTTTGGAAAAACTTTCCTTATTGTCTTAATGAATTTTTTCTGAACAAAATATCTGGTTTTTAAATGTGTATTTAGCCGTAATGGCCTTTGTTAGAGTACTCGAAAGTTCAGGTAACTCTACAAAATTTCCTCTCCTATATCTAATTTCTTAACTTACTTCCATAATTTCATTAAGAATAACTTACCAAATTTCTTCAACTCATCAGAAACAACTACCATGAGTTTGTTGATCTTGGGATAATTTCAAAATAAACCTTTGAAGAAAGTCTATTTGAGAAAAATTCGTTTTAATTATATTTAATGCTTTGATTAAAATTGAAAGGCTATTATTTATATTTCTATTTCTATTTTGTTGTAGTAGAGATTTCTTGGCGGAAGTTGAAGATATTTTATATCGAACTATTCTCATGTTAACCTAGATAGATTATTGATGTCATAATAATAATTGAGATAAGCTATAAAAACTTTGGATCTTGGACATTTCTTTCCAATTTGAACGTAGTTAAATGCACAGAGTATCAATAATTTTAAATAAATAAAATAAAGAAACATGGTCATTTATTATCATTAAAAAAAAAAAAAAAAAACAGAATAAATATTTCTTTCTAGCTTTGCTTCTTTGTCCTTTCCACACACTAATTTATTTAGATAATAATGTAATTTGGATGTAAAAATCCTTTTCTTTTCCCTTTTGTTCAATTATCGTTCCCTTATTCAAAAAATTATGCGAGCCAGGTTGGTGGGAGGATTTTTTGCATGCTAATTTTTAGGTTTATTTCACCGTTCGGAAATTTTTTTATTCTTATTTCCTCCAAAACTGTTATACATAATTTTACTTTAAATATGGTTAATTAGTTAAATAATTAATATTAATTTAATAAAAATAATATAAATATTTAATAATCTATTAAATATTTACTTAACTTATTTTTATAATAAAATTTAT
>NW_024063591.1:0-4791 GCF_009727055.1 Benincasa hispida | reverse complement strand
GAAACGGCCATTACACTGAACATTACCGATATTTACAGCATGCACATACACCGCTGCAAAACTTTTAGAATAATCCCACCATTACCTCTCACAGCATATGGACATTATAACTCAGAGAAATTCGATACTCATCCTTAAGATGATTTTCTCTCTGTATGCGGATGCACCTAGCTCCAGAATTATACACTGTTCCTAATCACCTCTGACTATCACGTAATGCTTCCCTCCACCTCGCTGCTTACATTTTCAAAAAAGACTTCTCTAAGTGAGACCGTCGGTACACTCCTATTTGCCAAAAACTTAATCACTCTACACCCACAAGTTTCATTTAGCTACTCTTTGACATTGGTAGGTTCGAGTACAAAAACTGAGTGTTCAAAATTATGCGATTGACTTATTTCCAATATAGACGGTGTGTATATCCTCTGAGTATAGGAACCCTCACATTTCCTCGTTTTGGCTTACCCCCACGTGTGTCATGCGGGCATCCAACTTCGGTTGCGTTCCATATTCAACTCAACTCTTGTCTCGTTTGTTTTAGCTTGCGTTGGAATGAGGTGTTGCGCTAATGCGCTGATTCTGACGACTTGCCTTTGTTTTGGCTTGCCCCCACGTGTGTCATGCGGACATCCAACTTCGAGCAAGTGCCTTTCACAGCTTATCTCTTATCAACATTGCGTTGATAGTGGAGTTATTATTCCCAAAATCTCATTTCAACTTTTTTTTTGTTTTTTTTTCCAAATGATCGCAATGCAATGAATGCAATTCTCCGAGACCGCTGCCACCCCCAAACTTAGAGGTTGGCAGCGTTCTCACCGCAAAGCTAAAAAAAAATTACAAGAATGCGATAATAAATATTTGAACAAAAGTTTGCGCAAAATAAACTTAAGACTTTCAAAATTTGAAGAGGTTAATAAAAGCAAAGAATGCCTTGCGTTGATTAGTTAGAAAATGCGGTGAATTATACGTACCATCATGAAACATCGCAAAAAAATGCAATCGGAAAAGAATGGATTTCAAAAGGATAAGGCATACAAGATAACAAGAAAAGACCTTAGGCGGAACAACGCATACACTCATGCATTGGAATTCACGCGGTTGAAGCCATGCGTTGAAGGGTGAAAGGAATTCTTCCGTTGAACTACGAACCAAGGAGACTTATTGTTGCACCTACAAGAGCAAACATACCCAAAACCAAGGAAGCAGCCAAATATCCAAAATAACAATAAAATAAAATAAATAACCTATACTAAGAAAGCAAAGTAAAGATAGAGTAGAAGATGTCCCTAGAAAAATAAGAGTGTTGTCACCGCAAGGAGTCTTCCGAGCAGGAGATTGCTCTCAACTTCTTGGGTCAAGTTGCCCTGACCATTGGAACTTCGGGCAATTGTTGGGCGCATGCGGCCGTCATGTGCTTAGAATCACCTTCAGTTCTTCTGTGACTGATTGCCTTCCTACCTTCGGGTCACCATTGGCTTTCAGCACATCGCCTACACTTCAACATTGTTTGCAACCTGGTCGCACAAGCTGCAATAAACCCAAGGTAAAAAGTTTGCTCGCAGAGACACAAAACTTACAAACATTTAGTTGCCAAGTCCTCGGCAACGGCGCCAAAAACTTGATGGATGTGGATCGGTGAGTCAATTTTACTCGACAACCAAGATCCGCTAGATGCATTATGCGATGCATGTTCTAAAATATGCGTTGATAGCCATGCGTCGATTGGTCATGCGTTGGAATGAAATTGCGCCAACAATGTATGCGATGACCATACATCCTGCCACAAGTTTTCTTGTGTTCACGCCAAGTATAACATGAACGCAATTTTTCTCAGGTAATCCAAGGTCGAACACAGGGATTTGTACTATATGTTTGCGGTGATTGTGCATGCGGTAGTTGAATAAAAGAATGGAGGGGATGTTGTTAAATTGATCCTACTCCTACTCCTATCTAATAGACAACGCAATGAGAATATGCATGAGAGGTAGAAATGCGGCGAACCTTGACATGAAATAAATTAATGGAAAAACGGATAAAATGTGGAGATGTTTTTATTGCAAAACTTAAAAGTGACTGCAAGGGAACCTTAGTCAGCGCAAGACTCTGCAAACATGTTACAACCATGCACGATAAGTATCTTCTAGTGCTCCTAATTCTAGGACGCATGTGTTGCATACAAAGTGTCCATAGAGCTTATTCCTAAGTTTCTACTCTTGTTCTATGCATTGATGCAAGATGCATGAAAGTAAGGTGACCGCATACAATCGTATTCTATCTCTAGGATGCATGCGATGCATTAATAACAAATAATGTTCATTCCTAAGCGCCTATCTTCTGTATTATGTGATCTAATCTAACCTTTCCAAGCCAAGAATCTGATCTGACCTTCCCAAGCCTAGATCCTGTCCTTAGACTACTCTTCCGAGTATCCCTAATAGACGAATGAAGCATACATAATACAAGACAATCACATAAACTTCGCTGACCTACGGTTGCTACTATCCCTAGTGAACAACGCATATTTTGCTTAATGCATCCAACCACTTATCCTCTCGGGCAGTTGATTGTTGCTGACTTTACTCATAGACAAGCATTGCAGCAACTTCACACTAAGCAAATAAGATTACTCACATTCTCGTGCAACACACACCTCTCGGTGGTTTCTCATGCTTCATATCCCTAATCCACATGATTAAGTATGCAATACCCAAGCACTTCCACTAAGCGTTGCACACTGAAAGTAAAGATTAGACTAACCGCCTGCCAGAAGCATGGAGCATGAAGTTGAAGCCGAAAAAGAGGAAATGCATTGAAAAAAAACATATGTATTAATTTCTATAATTGCCACAAATGTCATACAATACCAATTTAGCAAAAAGAAAAGCCGGAAAAAGACAAATGACCACTGAAGCAAAGATTTTGCTGCCCAGCGATAGCGCGCTCAAGGCTACCCGGTTCATGACGTCGCCATGGATGCCGCGTGGAAAGAGCTGACTCTCTGCGAGCGATTAACTTCCTGGACTCGAAGGTTTCGATCGTCCACTCGAATGGATTGAGGAGGAGGTGGAACACTCTCAAGTGCGTCTTCTAAATAAATCTTTGCCTGTATTAGCGGAGAGAAATATACCGCAACCGAAAGAGCTTGAGGCGCGATAATCTTCTTAAAGATCTCCTTTCAGCAATCCATCTCTCGAATGATTTCGAAATTTTTGCCCTCATCGGCTTCCTATTATAGATTTTGGACCACTGACAGCTTTTAATATGGACACTGCTCTGATGTTTGGAATTTCGCAAGCTGTCAGTTCTCTTCATTGGAAGCCTCTGGCCCCTAACGTGTCGCCTGGTAGCTAGCGGTGAATATGTCGCTTGTAGTTATTAGCTTTTAGTTTTCATAATGGTAGATGCGCCGTTGATGCGTTCATTTTACCAACTTGCATTGATCCCCAGCAAGAATATAGACATTGTCGAGTAAGCCGCATCATTCAATTGACCGCATTTGCTTAACAGCCACAAACTCCAATTATTGATGGACCTATAATTTGCCTGACCGAGCGGCAACCTCCCATGTGATGATGCATACGCACCTGATTACCGTAACATCCATGCGATGGTATTGAGATGACCATAGATAAGGTTAGCTTCTGGCGATGGCTCAGTGTTTCTTATACATCGCGGTCGTCGTATGTTGTTTGCTTCGGCATTTTAGCGTTTGCGGTTAATGTCCATGGTCATGGCTACAAAGATAGAACATGATTTGAAAGCACATCTCAAGGCAGCAACAATAGCGTGGATTAGTCTGAAGATTCGTACATGCTGATCGAGCATGCATGAACTTCCTACGAATTCTCTAGAATGAATTCTCGGCATGTCCGGAGACATGCGGATTTAGCGACCAATTTCACCTCATACCTTCGATAATTCTAAGTAAAAGGCCTAAGATGACATGCATATTTTTGCGATGTGATGCAGCTATCGTATAGACAAAATGCTTTACTTGTTAGGGCTGGGTTACTCACATGATCGGATTGTTTGTGAAAGAGTGCAATTGATAGGATACTATAGCCAATTGATCCTCCGTAACGTATACTAACGAGTCTGTCTAGATAGTAACGTTAGTACTCACGATCGCTTTTGGCAGTTATGGCGCAACGGTGGTCGTTTTTAGTAAAAATAAGTGAGTCGTTTAGTACAAGCAACCACGGCGAATGTAATCCCGTTAAGCGATCGTTGCACTATCGTATAGGCTCTGGTTTTACTAAGTAATGACACACATAAACGCCTATCCTCTCCAATTCTTAAACACCACCGTGAAGCTTTTAAGCCGTCTCAAAAGCGATTCTTCATCATTACTCATCGTTACGAAACAAGAGACATCGGTTCCACTTATCCCATAAACTTGTCCAATTAATAAAAATATAAATTAATCCACATGTATATCTAAACCTATGGTTTTATATCATTATATTAACGTAGTAATATAGTTTTCCTCCACTAGAAAATCATCAATCATATTATATCTATTTCCTCAAATTTAATGATATCTCATACATAAAGTCATTATATTCATTTAAAATATAACTTGTTCAATGTATATCATATATATCGAGCGATGTAACCTTGTGATCAATCTTGTAACATATTCAAACTGACCAAAAAAGCTGTTTCTTCAAACTTGTTACAAGCTACCAAGGGGACCTGACCTATGGGCTCGAAGCTCAACGATACGTGAATAACATGACTAAACTCTTTAGCCAATATCCCACCCATCCCCCGTTAATCCTCCTCTACCTT
>NW_024063590.1:0-13208 GCF_009727055.1 Benincasa hispida | reverse complement strand
AGTTACATCTGTTCTCCTTAAGTACCACTAATCCCTCTATGAACATAAGTCGTAGTTCTACTATGACTGAGTCTTCTCTTCCAAAAAGAAGTTGTGGCCACTATGTTCAATCCCCCGAATCAGCCCTTAAGGAAGCAATCTCTCTACTTATTCCTGCTTCGGGAAAGGAGTGAATTCCATCTTGTGGATTGAGTTCCCAACTCCCAGATCAGACAAGTCCCAAAAAGGTAGGCATTTTTGAGTTGGCAATTTGGCCACTCTCACCCATACTAATCAAAGGATCCCTCAAAGCAGAAGTTCCCAAAACACTCAAGATTGAGGTCGTGTCACCTATGGTCGTTTAGGTGAGATGCAAGTCTCTAGTATCAACGGCGTTATATACAGAGTCTAGTCATCTCGTGGTCCAGATCTTATACAAACTCTTTATATAGGACTACCCCGCTCCACTTCTCCACACGAATGGTCAGGATCAACCATCTGTAGTAGTTTACAACACTTGCAAGCCTCTACAAAGCGGGCCGTATCCGTAGTGTCACCAAGATCAGGTATCCCACCTTAATCCTTATACTACAGACTGATTTAGGTTATCACTTAAGGCATGATCCACTTGTATGTCACATATACATGCTTAAGTTCACATAAGATAAGAAAGGAGCTTTGTTTATTGGATATGAGTAAATGCCAGAATTAAATAACACTTATTTTATTCATTGAACAATGTGTTTCTTTACAAAACAACAAGACTCCGGGAGAATTAGGACACCAATCCCAAAAATCTCCCATTTGTCCTAATGATTTAGGAGACAAATATATAATAAAATATAAAAGTGTACAATATACAATAAACTAGGGCATACCCTAGTATCATTTCCCAGTTGCCCTAGACAAGCGCCGCATGTCCCGCAGACCTAGACTCTTAAGGTGACCTTCAAACACTTTAGCCGAGATGGCCTTTGTAAAGGGATTAGCAACGTTGTATACCATGTATCCTGTAAGGATTAAATCCTTATCTCCATACACAAGCATGTAGACCCTCATTCTTTGAATATACTTGAGGATCATCTTGACCCATTCATCTTTGTCAACATCCTCCATTACTTTCTTAAAAGACAATGGATCCTCCACCCCATCATTTGTAATGACATTTTGGGCTTCAGTTAAACCCATGTAGCGATCCGGTAGCTTCATAACCCTCCCACTACGTCGACTCTTGAGCTGGTTGACTAGACGTCCTGACCTTAACAACTCTTGTTGAACCCTCAACAGTCTTAGTCTCACTAGATATCTCACGTAAAACGAGCTTACTTCATGGCTTATGATCCCTCATGTGATCTTCTTCCAAGAAGATAGCATTAGTGGAAACAAACACTTTTTTCTCACTTGGATTATAGAAGTATCCTCCTCTCGTTTCCTTGGGTAGCCTACAGAGAGGCAAACCTTCGAACGTGATTCTTACTTCTTTGGATTAGTCGTTAGTATATGTGTCGGACAGTCCCAAATCCTGAAGTGGTGGAAACTACCTTTACGGCCTCTCCATAACTCAAAAGGTATTTTAAAAACACTTTTCGAGGGAACGTTGTTCAAGATATAACATGCAGTTTGCACTGCATAACCCCAAAATGAGTCTGGAAGATGAGCATAACTCATCATAGACCGAACCATGTCCAACAAGATTCTATTTCTTCTTTCTGATACACATTTCTGCAGAGATGTACCAGGGGCCGAGAGTTGGGATGCAATCCCATGTTCTATCATATAGTTCTGGAATTGGAGGTCCATATACTCTCCACCACAATCAGATCATAATGTTTTTATCTTCTTACCTAACAAGTTTTCAACTTCAGCCTTATACTCCTTGAACTTGTCAAGGGCTTCAGACTTACGTTGCATTAGGAAGAGATACCCAAACCTTGAATAATCATCTATAAAAGTGATGAAATATTCATACCCACCTCGAGCTCAACATTGACTAGACCACAGAGGTCTGAATGTACAAGCTCCAAGGCTTCCTTGGCTCTGTAACCTTTTTCAGTAAAAGGTCGTTTGGTCATCTTGCCTTCGAGGCATGATTCACATACCGGCAAGGAGTTTTCTTCTAAACTCTTTAGAAGTCCACTTTTCACCAACTTCTCAATCCTATTAAGGTTGATGTGACCTAACCTAAGATGCCAAAGATGGGCATTTTCCTTTGGAGAAACCTTTGGTCTTTTAGCTATTGTTGTCGTATTGAGCATTTCAGTGTTAAACAAGGCTTTTATGACTAACGACCTTAGTACATATAAGTTATTTTCCATTGAACCATAACCAATCTCCCTCCCATTCTTGAAAATAAACACCTTCTTCACAGAAAGCAGACAATATAGCCTTGTTCAATGAGACAAGAAATCGAGATTAAGTTCCTCTTAATATGAGGAACTACAAAAACATTATCCAATAATAGATAACGTTTCTTGTCAACAAATAACTTTAGCCTACCTATAGCAATAATAGAAACAACCTCACCAGTACCTTCCTGAAGAGTCGTCTCTCCCTGTGGCAACATTTGCAAGGAACGGAATCTTTGGTAAGAGAAGAGTCCGCACACAAAAATTGGGCCCTGAGGCACCCCCGTCGGGCTCGATAGCTGTTTGGGGCACCAAACGAGCTCCATTCCCAAAATATCGTCTGGGCGCATGATTTTTCTGATCGTTCTGAACCCCCGAATCCGTTTCAATTTCGGCCGTCAGAAAGTTCGCACACAGAAATTGAGCCCCAGGGCGCCCCTCTGGGCTCGATAGCTGTTTGGGGCACCAAACGAGCTCCGTTCCCAAAACTGTCTGCGCGCACGGCTTTTTCTCATCATTCTGAACCCTGGGGGCGTTTTCAAATTTTCGCCCGCAGGAAAGTTCGCGCACAAAATTGAGCCGGGGGCACCCCGCTGGGCCCGATAGCCGTTTGGGGGAACCAAACGAGCTTCGTTTCCAAAACCATCTGAACCATGACTTTTTCTCATCGTTCTTAAACCCTGGGTCCGTTTTCAAATTTTTTGCCCGCCGGAAGTTCGAGCACAAAAATTGGGCCCCGGGGCACCCCCGTCGGGCCCGATAGCCGTTTGGGGAACCAAACGATCTTCGTTCCCTAAATTGTCTGGCACTGCTTTTTCTCATCGTTTCAAAACCCCTGGGTTCGTTTTCAAATTATCACCCGACGTAAACTTCGCGCACAAAAATTGGGTCCCGGGGACCCTTGCTAGGCCCGAATAGCCATTTGAGGGTACCAACGAGCTCTATTCCCAAAACCGTCTATGCGCACGACTTTTTTTATCATTCTGAAACCCTGGGTCTGTTTTCAAATTTTCTGCCCACTCGAAAGGTCACGCACAAAATTGGGCCCCGGGCACTCCGCGGGCACAATAGTTGTTTGGGGCACCAAATGAGCTCCATTCCTGAAACTGTCAGGCACACTGCTTTTTCTCATCGTTCTGAACCCCTGGGTATTTTCAAATTATCGACCGCCGTTAATTTGTGCACAAAAATTATGCCAAGGGCACCCCTGCCGGCCTAATAGTCATCTGGGGCACCAAACAAGCTCTGTTCCCTAAATCGTCTGCGCCACAGCTTTTTCCCATCGTTCTGAACCCCTGGTTCGTTTTCAAACTTTCGCCCGCCAAGTAGTTCGCACACAAAAATTGAGCCCTGGGCACCCCCGTCGGGGCCGATAGCCGTTTGGGGAACCAAACGAGCTCCGTTCCCAACCGTATGTGTGTACCGCTTTTCTCATCGTTCTGAACCCCTGGGTCAGTTTAAAATTTCGCCTCCAGAAAGTTCGCGCACAAAATTGGGCCCCGGAGCACCCCTGCCAGGCTCGATAAGCCGTTTTGGGCACCAATGAGCTCCGTTCAAAAACCATCTATGCGCACGACATTTTCTCATCGTTTGAACCTTTGGGTCGTTTTCAAATTTTCGCCCGCCAGAAAGTTTGTGCACAAAAATTGGGCCCCATGCACCGTCAGGCCCGATAGCCATTTTGAGGCACCAAACGAGCTCCGTTCCAAAAAACTCCTACCCACACGTTTTTCTCATCATTCTGAACCCCTAGGTCCGTTTTCAAATTTTCGCTCGCCGGAAAGTTTGCGCACAAACATTGGGCCCGGGGGCCCCCGCTGGGCCCGATAGCTGTTTGGGGCACCAATGGTGCTTCTTTCCAATATTGTCTGCGTGCACGGCTTTTACTCATCATTCAATCCCCTGGGTCCGTTTACAAATTTTCACGCACAAAATATTTGGCACAGGGGCACCCAGTCAGGCCCAATAGCCATTTGGTGCACCAAATGAGCTTCGTTCCAAAACCATCTGGCGTACGGCTTTTTCTCATTGATTCTTAAATCCTGAGTCGCTATCAAATTTCACCTGCCAAAAAGTTCGTGCACAAAATTGGGCCCCGGGAACCCTCGCCAGGTCGATAGCCATTTGGGGCACACAACGAGCTCCGTTTCCCAAAACCGTTTGTGCGAACGATTTTTTCTCATCATTCTGAACCCCCGGGTTCGTTTTCAAATTGTCGCTGCCGGAAAGTTGCGCACAAAAATTGGGCCCCGAGGCACCCTCGCCGGGTCTGTTAGCCGTTTGGGGCACCAAACAAGCTCCGTTCCAAAATCGTTTGGGCACAACTTTTTCTCATCGTTCCGAACCTTGGGTCCGTTTTCAAATTTCGCCTACCAAAAAGTTTGCACACAAAAATTGGGCCACGGGGCACCCTCGCCGAACCCGATAGCCGTTTGGGGCACCAAATGAGCTCTGTTACCAAAACCGTCTGCACACACGGCTATTTCTCATCGTTTTGAACCCCTGGCTCCGTTTCAAATTCTCGTCCACCGAAAAGTTCGCGCACAAAAATTGGGTCCCGTGGCACCCCCACCGGGTCCGATAGTCGTTTGGGGCACCAAACGAGTTCCATTCCCAAACTTTTTATTGCACGGCTTTTTATCATCGTTCTGAACACCTGTGTCCATTTTCAATTTCGCTCAACGGAAGTTCGCGCACAAAAAATGGGCCTCGCCGGCAGCCCCCCAGGCTCGATAGCTGTTTTTTGCACCAAACGAGCTCCATCCCCAAAATTGTCTATCACACGGTTTTTTTATCATTGTTCTGAACTCCTGGGTCCGTTTTTCAATTTCGCCCAACGAAAGTTCGGCACAAAAATTGGGCTCGCAGCAACCTTGTCAGGCTCGATAGCCATTTGGGGCACCAAATGAGCTCTGTTCCCAAACCGTCTGCGCGTATGGCTTTTTCTCATCGTTTTTAACCCTTGGTTCATTTCCAAATTTTCACCCGCCGAAAAGATCACGCACAAAAATTGGGCCCTGGGCACCCCACCAGGCCAATAGCCATTTGGGGAACCAAACGAGCTCCGTTCCCAAAACCGTCAGGCGCACACTTTTTCTCATCATTTTGAACCCCTTGGGTCCGTTTTCAAATTTCGCCCAACGAAAAGTTCGAGCTACAAAAATTGGGCCCTAAGGCACCCTGCCGGGCCCGATAGCCATTTGGGGCACTAAATGAGCTCCATTCCAAAAATCGTCTGCACGCACGGTACCAAACGAGCTCTGTTCCAAGTGTTGGACTAGGCATTGCTATGCATTGGCTAAGATCTTGGAAAGAGTACTTGGGCAAAGGGAAAATTTGGAAATTTGGCTAAGTATAGAATATTGTGTGGGATGCGTTGGAAAGAGGGAAAATATGGAAATTTGGCTAAGTATAAAATGTTGTGTTGATGCGTTGGAAGGGACCAATGCGTTGGAAGAAGTTGTGTTCCTGCATTGGAAGGGTTGTTGGTGATGGCATGCGGCTGAAGGAAGGAAAATGGAAGTGATTCATTGAACATCCAAGAGTTTGTGGATGCATATGAAGGATCAACTCATGGAGGATGTCATCCGGACATGTGGATTGTTAGGAAGAATTCTTAAGCCTTAAGTAAAAGAGGTGGCAGCATAAGAAGACATATAAAGGTAAGGGCCATGCGTTGGTGAAAGGAGAAGAAGACACATTGTGTTGTGCTGATGCAAGATTGCGTTGATTGTGTAAGGAAGAGACACTTGGTCATGCGGCCAAGTAGGAGATTTCGACCATGGAGCAATCTTGGACGCCTATAAATAGGACCAAAGACTTCATTCTTCAGATCACAACTCAAAATAAATTTAAGAAGAGTGGGAAAGTTGAGGAAACCTTGCATTAGAGCAAAATCCATGCATTGGACATAGAAGTTCAAAGAGGACACATTGGACAGTGAAGTCTGGAAAGCAACATCAACTTGGGATGAGGAGTTCTCCCAGAATACTCGTGCGTTTGATGTGATTCTAAAGCCATCTAAAAGCTAAAGGAGTCTAGTTTTCATGGTGGGACTGCCGGAGAAGAAGATCCAAGGAATCGGGCTGGAGAATGAGGAAAAGATAGAAGGGTCGAGCTGTCAGGTAAGCTGAGCCAGTCTTAATGATTTAATGATTCCGGCCAAACCACGAAAATTTTTGAGCTAATATTTTAGGGTAATATTCCTGAGACATTAGAAAGAAGTATCTCTAGATAAAGCCTATAACTATGAGTAATCTGAGCTTTAAGTTGAATCTGGATTTTAGGGTTCAAAAGGGAGCCCGAGGTGACAAAGGAACTTCTAGAGAGGAAGGTTCTTAAACGATCAAAGTGAGTGACTAAAATGTTTTAAATGTTTTAACAAACCACGTGCTAAAGAAAGATCTTTCAGATAAAGACATGTTTTCTAAGTTTTATTAAAGAAAGTTATTTTATGACTAGTTTTACTTAAAACTCGATACCGAAGGACATTTGAGAAGGTATCCGAGTAGCTCGATATTGAAGGACACAGTTGAGAGGTATCTGAACAAAAGTACCCAAGTGTGGGGTAGTTCTTTTGACAAAAATCAGTTTTCTGGTCATTCACTGGGCTTTATAGCTCATGATTTCCCAATGTTTTTCCTTTTCCTAGGTAGCGAAAGGTGAGGAGTTCCAGGGTGCTGCTATGGTCAAGGTCTGCCACATGCCACAGTTACACTCCCGGTGGGTTTTACGGTTGTTGTTGTAAACTTGTAATTAAGTTTTGGAGTTGTATAAACGTTATAGTGTTGTAATGAAATGGGCCTACTTAATCAGTTGGTTATTGAATTTATTCAATGGTATCAGAGTTATTTCCGCAAGAGTTATTAGGCAGTAAGTGTCGACCAAAGGGTTGATAACTACTGTCAATCACGCCCTTTCTCAGGCTCGGAGGGTGGTTTGGGGCGGGGTGTGACAACTTGGTATCAGAGCATAAGTTTCTGGGACAATTGAGGAATTAGTGTATACCAGCTTAGTATCAAAGTATAAGTGTTAGGAAAGGTTGAGATTGAGTTGATGCTAGTTTAGTATCAAAGTATATGTTCTTGGAAACCAGAGGGAAGTGTAGTGAAGTAAGGGTTTAAAGGGAAACCTAAGTGTTAGTCAAGGTAGACTAAGAGGAATGGCAGAAGTGGCATGACCTAGCAGGCAACTGGAGCTAGAACTCAAAAACGCTACCTGAAGATCTACCAAGGAAGGTAAGTATGAATTTAAGTTATTCTCATTTAGTATTTGAGATACAAATGTTTATGTTATAGATAGTTTGGTTCAACATCTAGCTTAGAGATAGCTAGGTGAGGTATCATTAGACAAACTAAGGAATTAATATCAGAGTAGTGTAGTGGAAGCATGGTAATAGACGAGGTTATAAAAAGTTACAACAGTGGTTGTTGTGAAACCTTAAACCAGAGTTAGTTTGAGTAAATTTCGAGGATGAAATTTTCTTAAGGGGGAAGTAAATGTGAAACCCGAATTTCCATTTTTCCTACTTAAGTAGGTGATGAAGGGATTAACTAGGTGAAAGTTAAATCCTATGTTGAAGAAAAAGGAAATTTCTAAGTGCTGAATAGATTTTCCTTGAGTAGCTTTGAGTTAAGCTTAAATCCCTGAAAAATTGACTAAGTGTTGGACTAGGCATTGCTATGTGAGTAGCTTTGAGTTATGCTTAAATCCCTGAAAATTGACTAAGTGTTGGACTAGGCATTGCTATGTGAGTAGCTTTGAGTTAAGCCTAAATCCCTGAAAATTGACCAAGTGTTGGGACTAGACATTGTTATGCATTGGCCACAAATCTTGGAAAGAGTACTTGGGCAAAGGGAAAATTTGGAAATTTGGCTAAGTATAGAATGTTGTGTTGATGCGTTGGAAGGTACCAATTCTGAACGCCCTAGGTCCGTTTTAAAATTTTCGCCCGCCGAAAAGTTCGCGCACTAAAATTGGACCCCAGGGATTTGAGCGTACGGCTTTGATCATACGGTTTTGTGTTGATGCGTTGGAACAAAACGAGCTCCATTTCGAAAATAATTTGAGCGTACGGCTTTGATCATCATTCTGAAACCATGGATCCATTTTCAAATTTTCCCCCGTCGGAAAGTTCGCGCACTAAAATTGGGCCCCGTGGCACCCCCGCTGGGCTCGATAGCCGTTTGGGGCACAAACGAGCTCCGTTCCCAAAATCGTCTACGCACACGACTTTTTCTCATTGGTCTGAACCCCTGGATTCATTTTCAAATTTTCGCCCGCTGGAAAGTTCGCGCACCAAACGAGCTATGTTCCAAAAATCGTCTTCGCGCATGGCTTTTTCTCATCGTTCTGAACCCCTGGATCCGTTTACAAATTTTCGCCCACCAGAAAGTTTACGCACTAAAAATGGGCACCGGGGCACCCATACCAGACCGATAACCGTTTGGAGGATCAAACGAGCTCCATACTCAAAACCGTGTGTGTGTATGGCTTTTTCTCATCATTCTGAACCCCTTGGTCCGTTTTCAAATTTTCACCCGCTGGAAAGTTCGCGCACTAAAATTGGGCATCAGGGTTCATCTGTCAGGCCCGATAGCCGTTTGGGGCACCAAACGAGCTCCGTTCCAAAACCCGTCTGCGCGCATGGCTTTTTCTCATCGTTCTGAACCCCTGTGTTCGTTTTAAAATTTTCGCCCGCCGGAAAGTTCGCGCACTAAAATTTGGCACTAGGGCACCCTCGCTGGGCCCAATAGCCATTTGGGGCACCAAACGAGCTCCTTTCCCAAAACCGTATGTGCGCACGACTTTTTCTCATCGTTCTAAACCCCTTGGTTTGTTTTCAAGTTTTCACCCAGCGGAAAGTTCGCGCACAAAAATTGCGCATCGGGGCACTCCCATCGGGCCCGATAGCCGTTTGGGAAAACAAACGAGCTTCGTTCCCAAAACCATCTGCACGCCCGTCTTTTTCTCATCGGTCTGAACCCCTTTCTCCATTTTTAAATTTCGCTAGCCAGGAAGTTCGCACACTAAAATCGGGCATCGGGGCACCCCCGCCGGGTGCGATAGTCGTTTGGGGCACCAAACGAGCTGCATTCCCAAAATCATCTGCGCGCACGACTTTTTCTCATCGCTCTGAACCCCTAGGTCCATTTTCAAATTTTTGCCAGCCAGAAAGTTCGCAAACTAAAATTGGGCACCAGGTCTCCCCTGCCGGGCCCGATAGGCATTTGGAGTACCAAACGAGCTCCATTCCATAAACCGTCTGTGTGCACGGCTTTTTCTCATCGTTCTGAACCCTGGGTCCGTTTTCAAAATTTTTCGCCCCGCCAGAAAGTCGCGCACTAAATTGGGCACAGAGCATCTCCATTCGGGGCCCGATAGGCTTCTGGAACCAAACGAGCTCCATAAAAACAATTTGCGTGCACTGACTTTTTTTCCTCATTCAGAACCCCCGGGTATTTTCAAATTTTTGCCTGCTGGAAAGGTTCGCGTACTAAAAATTCGGCACTAGGGAACCCTCCACTGGAACCCGATAGCCGTTAGGGCACCGAAAAATCCCCGTTCCCAAAACTTCTGCCATGGCTTTTTCTCATCGTTCTGACTCCTAGGTCTGTTTTCAATATTTCCCGCCGAAAAAGCTCGCATACTAAAATTGGGCTCCGGGGCACCCCAACGGGCACAAATAGTCGTTTGGCGCACAAAACGAGCTTCGTTCCCAAAACCGTCTGCGCCGCACGAATTTTTCTTATCATTTTGAACCCCATGGTTCGTTTTCAAATTTTTCGCATGTCGGAAAGTTCGCGCACTAAAATTAGGCCCCCGGGGCATCCCGCTATGGCCGAAAGCCATTTGAGGCACCAAAATAGCAGCGTTGCAAAAATAATCTGCAAGCCCGGCTTTTTCTCATCCCTTGAGTCCGTTTTAAAATTTTCGCGACCGTCGAAAGTTGCGCAACTAAAATTGGGTTACAGTGAACCCTCCGTCGGGCTCGATAAGGCGTTTGGGCACCAAACAAACTTCGTTCCCAAAACCGAGCTTCGCGCAACAACTT
The DNA here is from genome assembly GCF_009727055.1 of Benincasa hispida. Classification (NCBI taxonomy): domain Eukaryota; kingdom Viridiplantae; phylum Streptophyta; class Magnoliopsida; order Cucurbitales; family Cucurbitaceae; genus Benincasa; species Benincasa hispida. The sequence goes on along the minus strand of NW_024063590.1, from coordinate 2,831 downwards.
TTTTCTCAATCGTTCTAAACCCTATAGGTCCGATTCAAAATTTTCCGCCGCCGAAAAGCTTCGCGTACTAAAATTTGGGATCCGGGGGATCTCCGCCGGGCCCGATAGCCGTTTGGCGCACCAAACGAGCTCCGTTCTCAAACCGTTTGCGCGCACGCTTTTTCTCATCGTTATGAAACCCGCTGGTCCGTTTTCAAATTTTCGGCACGCCGGGAAAGTTCACGGCACAAAAATTGGGCCCACGGGGCACCCCCGCCGGCCCGATGAGCCATTTGGTGCAGCTAAACGACTTCGTTGCCAAACAATCTGCCATGCAGGTCTTCCTCATCGTTCTGAACCCCTGGGTCCGATTTCAAATTTTCGCCGCAGCAAGATATACGTCGCACATAAATGGGCCTCGAGGCACCCCGCCAGGCCCGATAGCGTTTGGTGCACCAAAATGAGCTCTGTTCCCAAATCTGTCTCATGCACGGCTTTCTCTATCGTTCTAAACCCAGGCCCGTTTTCAAAATTTTTTGCCTGCCGAAAAGTTCCGCAGTACTAAGAATTAGGCCTGGGGCAACCAAACGAGCTCCGTTCCCCGAATCATCTGCGCGTATGACTTTTTCTCATCATTCTGAAACCCCTTGGTTCGTTTTCAAATTTTCGCGTCGCTGGAAAGTTAGCGCATAAAATTAGGCCCGGGCACCCCTAAACTTGAGCCCCCGAAGCCAATGTTGGGGCACCAAACGAGCTCCATTCCAAAACTATCTACGTGCACAGGACTTTTTCTCATTGTTCTGACCTTTGGGTTTTATTTCTAAAATTTTCACCCACCGGAAAGTTTGGCACAAACGGCCCAAGAGCACCCCCGGGCCTGATAGGCGTTAGGGCACCACATGAGCTCTGTTCCCAAAACTGTTGCGCGATACGGATTTTTCTCATTCGTTAATGAACTCCGGGTCCATTTTCAAATTTTCGCCATGCCGGAAAGTTCGCACAACTAAAATATCGCACCGAGGCACCACCGCCAGGCCAATAACCGTTTGGGGAAAGAAACAAGCTCTGTTCCCATAAACGTCTGCGCGCACGTGATCTTTTTTTGCCATTGTTTTGAACCCCTGGGGCGTTTTCAAATTTTCGCCCGCGTAAAGTGTTCGCGCACTTAAAATTGGGTCCCTAACGCACCCCGTGAGCCCGTATAGCCGTTTGGGAACAACGAGCTCCATTCCTAAATTTTTCCACCATTCCGAACCCATGGAATCTGTTTTCAAATTTTTCGCACACCGCCGGAATGTTCGAGCAAATTTAGGGCCCGGGTACCTCCGCCGAGCCCGATAGCCGTTTGGGGAACCAAACGAGCTCCATTCCAAAAATGGTCTTCGCCATGCCTTTTTTCTCATCGTTCTGAATTCCTGGGTCCATTTTTCAAATTTTTCGCCCAAATTCGGAAAGGTTCGCCGCACTAAAATTGGGCACCGGGGCACCCCCGGCTAGGCTCAATAGCCGTTTGGGGCACCAAAACGAACTCTGTACCCAAAAACCGTCTGCGCGTACGACGTTTTCTCATACGTTCTTAACCCTTGGTCCTTCTTTCAAATTTTTGCCAGCCGAAAAAGTTCGTGTACTAAAAATTAGGCCAAGGGCACCACTGTCGGCCCAATAGCCATTTGGGGCACCGAAATCAAGCCTTCGTTGCCAAAACCATTGTGCACACGGCTTTTTCTTTAATCGTTCTAAACCCCTGGGTCGTTTTCAAATTTTTGCCCGCCGAAAATTTCCCGCGCTAAAATTGTGTTCCGGGGCACACCCACCGGGGCCCTATAGCCGTTTTGTGCACTAAACGAGCTCTGTTTCCAAAAACTGTTTGCACGCACTACTTTTTCTCATCGTTCTGAACCCCTAGGTCTGTTTTCAAATTTTCGCTTGCCAGAAAGTTCGCGCACTAAAATTGGGCACCAGGCAACCCCGTCGGCCCGAAGGCCGTTTGAGGTACCAAACGAGCTCCATTCCCAAAACCATCTGCGTGCACGGCTTTTTCTCATCGTTCTAAACCCATGGGTTCATTTTTCAAATTTTTCACTCGCCGAAAAGTTCGCGCACTAAAATTGGCTCTAGGCATCCTCGCCAGCCCGATAGCCGTGTTGGGGCACCAAACGAGCTCCGTTTCGAAATCCGTCTACGCGCTCGACTTTTTCTCATCATTCTAAACACCTTGGTTCGTTTCAAACAAATTTTCGCCCGCCGGAAAGTTTGCGCACTAAAAATTGGGCATTAGGGTAACCTTGCTGAGTCTGATAGCTTTGGAGCACCAAACGAGCTTTGTTCCCAAAACTGTCTGCGCCCACATAAGTTTTTTCTCATCGTTCTAAAACCCTGGGTCCGTTTTCAAATTTTCGCCCGCGTGAAAAGTTCGCACACTAAAATTGGGCTCTAGGGCACCCCCGCCAGGCCCGATAGCTGTCTGGCGTGCCAAACGAGCTCCGTTCCAAAATCTTCTGTGCGCATGGCTTTTTCTCATCATTCGAAACCCTTGGCGTCCGTCTTGAAAATTTGCGCCAGCTGGAAAGTTCACAGCACTAAAAATTGGGCGTCGGGGAAGCACCACAGGGCCCGATAGTCGTTTGGGGCACCAAATGAGACTCTGTTCCCAAAACCGTCTTGCGCACACTGAACTTTTTTTATCGTTCTAAACCCAGGGTTTTTTTTCCAAATTTTCTCCAACTAGAAAGTTCCGCGGCACTAAGATTGGGCCCTGGGCACCCCTGTTAGGCCTCATAGCTGTTTGGGGCCCCAAAACAAGCTCCGTTCCTCAAATCAATATACTACGTATGGCTTTTCTCATCGTTTTT
>NW_024063589.1:0-2715 GCF_009727055.1 Benincasa hispida | reverse complement strand
CGGGGTTTTCTCTTTTTCCCTCTCTATCTCTTTTTCATTTTACATATAATTTCACTTTGAATATAGTTAATTAATTAATTAATATTAATTTAACAGAAATAATATAAATATTTATTTTAATAAATTAATAATGATATATTAAAATATTTACTTAACTTATTTTTATGATAAAAATTTATTAAATGAATGGAATTAATTTTTTACATAAATTATTAATTTATTAACCAACACTATCTTAAATATATTTAATTAGTAAACTAAGTAGTTAAATTCAATTAGTATTAAACATCATTTCTTCAATAATAATAATTTATAACATTATTTTTTTTAATAATCAAGTAATTATTTAGTGATATTAATTTAAATTTAATCATTTATTATGAACACATAATCATCACTAATATTTTATAAGAAATTAATTATTTATTGTGATTAACCTTTATTACTCAATTCATTATTAACATACCATATTTACAAAATACTTTTTAGTATTCTTTATTAATACATCATATTTTTATCTCATTTTCTTTCGTTTTTATATAATATATTGTCCATTAAAATATATTTTCTTATATTATTTAATTAAAACTAAAATTATTAAAATTGAACTTAATTAATAATAAAAATGATTAAGTATTAGATTATAATTAGTATGACGTTCATTAAATGCATTAATTGGTTGATTTGAATTATAAATTACTCAGCGTTCAAATATTTATAATTAAAATTATTATTGATTCATAATTAACTTTTTATTGATATATTAAATATTGTTTATTCTTTAAATCATTAAACTATTATAATTATAATAAGATTTTCATGTTTAATTACATAATTAAATGCAAACACAATTTTTGTTTATAAAATTCTAATAGTATTCTCATGCACAATCAAATACAGTCATCTTTGATTCCCAAACATCTTGTTCTTAGTCATCTTATTCTCTAGCATCCTTTATTCCTAAGCATCTATAAAACCTTAAATCAGACAGCCCTTATGAGTAATATTTTTTAGTTATGATTATAGTAAATATTAAAATTGGTTAAGGATACTAAAATTTATATGAGAAATTACGGAAGATTCTTTTTTTGGGCAAATATCAATTTATAACTTTGAACTTTGAGGGTTATATCAATTTAAATACTAAACTTTAAGGGTTGTATTAATTTAAATCCCAAACTAATCATTGTATCAATTTAAACTCTGACTTTTAAGTGTATCAATTTAAACCTGGAACTTTCATAGTTCTATCAATTTAAACCCTCCATTATGTTTTATTTGGATACACTTATGAAAGTTCAGAATTTAAATTGATATATTTATAAAAATTCAGGATTTAAATTGATACACCTATAAAAGTTTAGGATTTTAATTGATACACCTATAAAAGTTTAGGATTTAAATTGTTATAATTATTAGTTTAGGGTTTAAATTGATATAACTCCCAAAATTTAGGATCAAAATTGATACACAAAGTTTAGGATCTAAATTGATACAACCCTCAAAATTTAGAGTTCAAAAAATCATGAAATTATTCGTTTATGATTTAATTGATATAACTTCTAAAATTCAGGATTATAATAAATTGATTTTTTTTTTTTTTTTGTCAACTTCTTACCAATTTTGGATTTGGACATCAAAAACATTTGTTCCCGTAACTTCTCCACATTAAGGGCCTACTTTGATTGACGAGAGAAAAAGAGTTTTTGAAAAAAAAAAAAAAACTATTTTCAATTATTATCAAATACTCCAATTTTTTTTTTAAATGACTTATTTTTAAAATTAACAAAATTAAATTCAAAAAACCCTAAATTTCTAATCATTTATATTATACTTATCATCAACCAATTTTAACATTGTTCTACCACGTGGGTACAATTGAAAAAAAATTCAAACATAAGCAAGAAAAATTGAATATGTTAAAATAATATTAACTAAACTGAAACAAGCACTTTGAATATTATAGACTAAAACATAATCTAACTACTTATAAATAAATTAATAAAAAAAACGATGCTATCCAATTAAAATTTTCTTTCAAAGAAAAATAAGTGTGTGACCAATAATAATGTAAGAATGTTCGACCAACTTAAACATAACTCAATTAGTTAAGGTTATGTTTTTGCTTAGAGAGGTCGGAACTTCGACCTCTAGGATGTTATGTTGAATAATAAATTTTTTAAAAAAAAAAAAGTTAAATGGACTATTAACCATCAACATGAAATCTTATTTTATAAATGATTGACCAATTATCATTGAATTATGATGCTATTTTTAAATTATTTTAAAATCATAAATTCTCCCCATTAGTGATTTACCATTTTGGTTGACCATGAAATAGAAAAGAAAAATTAATTATGCATATTAGTAGGCTCCATTAAGAATCTCCATGGAAATCAATTATCATAAAAACAAATTATAGAATCCAAATCAAATTTATAACAAAGATTACTTTGGTATAAGAATTCAAAAAAATAGATACATTACAATTTATTTTGTTTACTAAAGATTCAAAATGAGAATCAATCTAAATAAAAATATTAATAAAAATATAAATTGTGGGACCCATAGATTTGAGAATAAGAATAAGATACCTTACCTTTTATACAAGGGGGATTACATTCCCCTAAAATTAGGAATCTCATTTTTAATTTTGGTTAAAAAAAAAAGATGGTTGTAAGGTCTATTTTAAAAAAACAAAAACTACTTTTTTTT
>NW_024063588.1:0-6355 GCF_009727055.1 Benincasa hispida | reverse complement strand
GCCCTGCAAAAGAAATACGACACCGAGGAGGCTGGGTCAAAAGATATGTTGTCAGCCATTACCTTAAGTTCCAGATGACGAATGGAAAATCAGTGGAGGCCCAGTCACATGAACTACAGAAGATAGCCCATGAAATAATAACTGAAGGTATGTCTCTAGACGAACAATTTCCAAGTTGCTGTTATTATTGAGAACTGCCCCTTTGTGGAAAGACTTCAAGAACACCTTTGGGGCATAAAACAAAGGAGTTTTCCTTGGAGAGTCTTATCACTTGGCTAAGGATTAAGAAGGAAGCCCAGAAGTAGGATCAGAAGGAGGAGGTGAAATCGTACTTGGGAGATCTGCTTCTGTTCATGATAAAGTCTGACCAAAAGTCTAAGGGGACAAAAAGGAAAAGTTAGAGAACCGTGGTTCTAGCAAGCAGAACCAACAGAAGAAGTAGAAACCCCTCCGGAGAAACGGTAACAATTTCTTTTCTTTAATTGTAATATACCTAGACACATGGCTAAAAATTGTAGGAAAGGCATCGTCCTTCTGGTCAGGAAACCTGACAGAGGAACATTTAGTTGTCATGACCACAGAAGTAAATGTGATCAGTGGTTTTGAGGGGTGTTTGGATAGACACTGGCACCATGCACTATACTGTCACGACCTTAGTCTATTTAAAATTTATATTGAAACTATGGATAAGAATATTCTATTGGGGGATCACCACTCTACAAAAGTTACTAAAATCAGCGAGGTGGAGCTAAAGTTTACATCTGCGAAGACCCTCACGTTGAAGAATTTTTTGCACACTCCGAAAATAAGAAAGAATTTGGTCTCGGGCTATCTCCTCAACAAGGCTGGATTTACTCAAACCATAGGGGCAGATTTATATATCCTTACCAAAAACAATGTATTCATAGGGAAGAGGTATGCAACAGAGAGAATGTTCAGATTAAATCTAGACATTAATAAAATGAAATCTTCTGTGTATATGTTGTGTTCTATGAATGTTTGGCATGCTAAACTTTTCCATGTTAATAAAAAATTATTTTAGTAACATGATTATAGGCTGAAATGATTCCTAAGTTATTCGTGAATGATTTTGATAGATGCGAATATTGTAGTCAGGCTAAAATTACTAAAACTCTACATAAATCTATAACTAGAATTTTAGCCTCTAGATTTAATTTCATTCTAATTTATATGCATTTGATGGCATCCTAACTAGGAACAGTTAAAAGATATTTTATTACTTTTATTGATGATTGTTCTGATTTTACTTTTGTATATTTGTTGAAAAACAAAAGTGATGTTTTTGATGCCTTCAAATTGTTTGTAACTAAGATTACAAAATCAGTTTAATAGAAAGTGTAAAAGACTTCATAGTGATAGAGGAACTGAGTACGACTCAAACAACTTAGTGATTCTTTTAACTCTTATGGAATAATACACAAAAGGACTGCACCTTACTCTCTTGAAATGAATAGAAAAGCCGAAAAGGAAAAAATATAGAACTTTAGCTAAGCTAGTAGTTGCCATTTTACTTAGTTCAGGAGCCGCGTTTTATTGGTGGGGTGAAATCATCCATACGCGTGTGCTATGTCTTCAATAGATATACCAAAGTCTAAAAAACATAACTTCATCTTACGAAGTCCTTAGAATAAGAAACCAAACCTGTCATATTTTAGAACATGGGGTTGTCTAGCCTTTGTAAGGATTCCAGACTCTAAAAGAAGAAAGCTAGCCAGTAAAGCCTATGAACGCATCTTTATAGGTTATGCCATAAATTAGTAAAGCCTATAGGTTCTATGATCTAGTAAACCAAGTGATCATTGAGTCAAATGATTTCAAATTCTTTCAGGATAGATTTCTTTTTAAATCGAGAAATAGTGGGGGCTTGGATCCAAATAGGCTAACCCTTAGTTGAAATCCTACCTTCTACGGAAGAAGCCGACCCAGAACCTAGAAGAAGCCAAAAGAACTAGAACCGCCAAGGATTTTGGGGATGACTTCAAGACCTATAATGTAGAAGAAGATCCTAAAGACCTAAAAGTTTACCTTGTCTTCTGTTGATTGCCAACTTATGGCAAGAAGCCATAAATTATGAAATTGACTATCTTTGAGTCAAATAGGACTTGAACACTTATTAGACCTACCTCCAAGTTTGCAAGGCAATAGGGTGTAATGGATTTTAAGAAAGAAGTTTAGACCCGACGAATAGTTGACAAGTTAAAGCCAGGTTAGTGGCAAAAGGCTTTAGACAAAGAAAGACTTAGACTTCTTAACAAACTACCATTCTCTTTATCACAGAAACCTAAATCCGTGTTTTTTTTCTCTCTCGCTGCCCTTTATAATCTTTTTTAGCTACATCCAGATGGATGTAAAGATTGCTTTTCTTAAACGTGAAACTTAAGAAGAGATTTACAATATCCCAGACTTCATTTTTTGTCTTCATCGTGCTGTAGTAGTCATAAAGATCATGAGTCAAACCATTCAATATAAAATTTTTATATAGAAAATCTTTATCTTCCCAATCAGTAACCTCTTTTATTTGTTGTTCATATGGATCTTATATTGGGACAGTTGGCTTATTCGTGGTACAAGTGTCGGCAACTTTCTTGACTGTAAGAAAGAATAGCATCTTCTGCTTCCATCGTTTGAAGTTTGCTTCTTTGAATCAGAATGGATAGTTGAGGTTGGATGTCATAATGTTGTTGCTTGTGAAGGCCATTACAGAATTGGCAGATCGAATCGTCTAAAATTGTTGGAACGTTGGTACTGACCACTCTCCGACGGTGAAACTGGACAACAACGAACAGTTAAAAATCGTACTCATTAGAAATGTGGAACCTGCAAAACAAAAACTCGTTACGGCCTGAGTCACAGATCTCACTCTCTTTAAGACGTTTCGTGGCTCTGCTCAGGTGTACAAGCAGGTCAACTATATTGCCATGTCATCCCCAGGATAAAACAACCCCAAAAAGGTCTCGATCGGAGATGCACCGTCACCGANCAAGCAGGTCAACTATATTGCCATGTCATCCCCAGGATAAAACAACCCCAAAAAGGTCTCGATCGGAGATGCACCGTCACCGACCGAAAAACTAACACCATTCAGACTGATTGCTTGAAAAAAAAAACGATCGGGAGAACATAAACTGGAAAAGATGGTTGAGAGAGGAGAGTGGAGAGTATTCTGAAGTGAAGGGATGGTTTGAGAAGTTAAAGGCTTGTGCCTTTTATGGTGTAGAGAGCCAACAGTATCAACTGCAAACAGCATTCGGCCACAGAACGTGCAGAGCCGCAAAATACGTACGCGCAGAAGACTTGACACTCATTGCAACAAGTGGAGTGTTGAAAAAAATAATAATAGAATAAAAATAAATAATCACACATGGTCGCCAGTGGAGTTTGATCAAATAGATGGCAGCAGTAGTGACGCACGTAGGATTCCTACCATACCCACATTAGTCTAACTCCTCACTCCTTCTAAAATATGGGTATCCCTTGGGGCTCAAACCTAAAGTCCAATATGAGAGTATATAAAGAAGACTTCACTTCCCAACTTAAATGATGTGGGATTCTCAAAAGTCATTTTTTCTTTTTAAAAACAAATTTTCACCAACATCTAAAAATGGATACATTGAAAGTTACAAAACAAAATGGAAAAAAATACATCGAGCAGACAGGTATAGGAAGGGTGCATGTGAATAGGCCAATAGGGTCGTCCTATGACTTTGGGGATCATTGAATTTATTACTAATAATTGTCCGTGTAGTAGAATTATGATAGTAATGGGACATTGAATTAGATGTCAATTTGTTCAATTTTTTTTTGTGAAAAATAGATGTCTATATTTCTTTTTTGTTTAGAATTGGGAGATTTTTTTAAGGTAGATGGCTAAGGTCCCGTTTGGTAATCATTTTGTTTTGTTTTTGAAAATTAAGCCTATAATCAACATTTCTTACCATGATTTATATCTTTCTTAAGTACAATGGTTAAATTCTTAGCCAAATTCCAAAAACGAAAACAACATTTTGAAAGCTATTCTTTTAGTTCTCAAAATTTGGCTTGGTTTTTTAAATCATTGGTGAAAAGTAGATAACAAATGAAGAAATATAGAGGTGAAAATAGTGTCCATAGACTTAATTTTCGAAAACAAAAAATAAAATGGTTACGAAACAGAGTTTAAGTTTTCTGTCAGGGAAACGAAACTATTACATTCTCCCTTGCCTATGTATTTAGTACTTTTACATATTAGTGTCCCTTTACGATGCTTTTATATGGCCATGTCTATTGGAAGAAGACATCTTTAAAATCATGGTCTTCAAAAGTTATGGAAACTTCATCTAGCTCAGAATTTCCCCCATTTACTAGTTCCAAATGAAAGTTTATGTTCCAATTTCACTTTGTTGGATCTTGAATCTTGGAACATATCAAATGCATAATTTTTTAAACTTTTATTTAATGTTGCCTTTTGTCATCTGATCTACGCTTGTTCGTAAACAAATTTTTGAGTTCCCTCATGTCTCCATAAGTTAATGTCCTTATGAAATCTTGAATAAAGAAATTGCAAGTCTCTTCAAGAAATTCCCAACCTTCCCCAAAATATACAAATTTGGAGGCCAATGTTAGAAGAGAAAAAGGCATGGATAACACAAGTGTGAAGAAGGTGATAATTTCATTTAACTTAAACATGCCTTTATATAGACTTACAAAAGATAGCCATAGAATCTCAATGGCTAAGAAACCATTAATAGTACTTAATGCTCACAAACTTTTCACATAAATAAAACTCCCAAAGAATTCAATGGACACTATTGGTTACGAAAAAAACCAAAAGTTACAATTCAAGTTTAATGCTACAACTTTCATATTCTCATTAATAATGAAACCTTTCAAATTCTCAACACCCCTTTAACTCCTCATTTTGATGAAACTCTTCTACTTGAGGGACTTCGTGAAAATGTCTGCCTCTTGTGACTTGATATATATGAGTTCCACTTCTTTCTTTGTAACACAATCCCGAATGTAATGAAATCGGGTATCGATGTGCTTGGTCCTCCCATGAAATACCATATTTTTGGCTAAGGCAATGGCCGATTTGTAGTCAATAGAAATATTCTTTGGATCCTCCATTTGAAACTTCAACTCCTTCATTAAGTTTCTTAGCCAAATTGCATGAAATATTCATGAAATTGCCATGACGCACTCCGCCTTTTATGTTGATAATATAACTATGGGTTGTTTTTTTGACATCCATGTGAACACCATTTTACCAATAAAAAACATAAACCTTGTAATGCTCTTTCGATCAACCAAGTCACTACTACTCCAATCACTATCACAATAACTAACAATATCAAAATTGTAGAATAGATATAAGGAAAACCATACCCAATTGTCTTTTTGATGTAGTGAAGTATCCTCTCTGCCATTTTGCGTTATTTTTGGCTCCTTCATAAATCGAATAATAATTCCAACCAAATAAGGAATATTCGATTTTATGCATGTCAAGTATCTCAAACTTCCAACCAAGTTTTTGAAATATGAAGAATTTACCTTCTCTCCTCAATTTTGCTTGGTGATTTTGACTCCACATTCCATTGGTGTTCTAATCAGATTAACATCATCCATATTGAACCTTTTGAGCATTTCTCTAGCATAGCCCTCTTGGGATATAAAAATCACATCTTCATTTTGTTTGACCTTGATCCCAAGATAGTAACTCATGAGACCAATGTCTGTCATTTCAAACTCCTTTGTCATCTCTCTTTTAAACTCATCAAACGTGCAAGAACCGTTCTAGTATATATTAAATCGTCAACATTTAAACAAATGATTAATATGCTTTCACCTTACATTTTGATGTATAGGGCATGTCACACCTCCTCCCGAGCTTACCCCTCAATCCCGAAAAGTGGCATGAAGATGGCTGACACCACTCTTTTGCGATACTTATCGTCCATTCTTCCCCACTTTACCTGGTAATCCTTAAGATCAAAAGTCTAATCCCAAGTTATTTTTAATACAACTATGAGTGTCTATAACAAATAAGTTTATAGTCACACTATCGACTCTGGCTAAACCCTAATGATTCCCTATAGTAATAAGATCCAAGGTTTTGCTCTGCTAGGGTGGCAGATCCTAACCTTGAGTGGCACCTCTAGAATGTCCTTTTTGCTACTTGAGGGAAGGGGGGAGGGGGAAACAAACAATTGGAAAACATGTACTGGAAGCCTAGTGAGTGGTATGTCTATATAGAAACTAGGTTTTGCTTTTGAAATTCATTTTGGCCACAATTACACTAGAAAACAGTCATAAACAATATCAAAATATAAAGACGTAACCATCCCAGTTTGGTAAC
>NW_024063587.1:0-1606 GCF_009727055.1 Benincasa hispida | reverse complement strand
TCAGGTTTAATGGATTTCTATCAAGCAAAACATCTATTCAATAACATCTTATTAAATTTTTCAGAAAAGGTTCCATTGTTTACAAACCATGAGGTTTAGGACATAAAACCCAATAAACTCCCACTTGGACTAAAACTCCAGTGGTAACCTATATATCTGATATATAAGACTGAGTTCTGAGTTTTATAGAGAAATACAATAAACTAGGACATCCCATACCCATGGTTTACCATTCGGTATCCCATACCTGATATATATAACTCTAGAATGAATCAAGCAAATGAGCGTAACTCATCATAGACCGAACCATGTCCAATAAGGTTCGGTTTCTTCTTTCTGATACACTGTTACTAAGGTATATTAGGTGCTGAAAGTTGGGATATAATTCCATGTTCTATCAAATAGTCTTGGAATTTCAAATTCATATACTCTCCAACTCAATCAAATCAAAGAGTCTTTATTGGTTTACTTAGTGTATTTTCAACTTCAACCTTGTATTCCTTGAACTTTTCAACGGCTACAGACTTATGTTGCATTAAGTAAACATATCCATATCTTGAATAACTATGTGTGAAGGTGATGAAATATTCAAACACTTCTCTTGCCTTAACATTCATAGGACCACATTGATGGAACACAAGAGATATGTAGAGGAATAAGGATTTAATTGCACTCTAATTGTCTCTGATTAAAAGGAAATTAGTATGCGAATATAGAAAAAACAGTAAACTAAAAAGAGATAGTGTACAACCTTTGTAGATCCCGAAAAATGCTTTTTCTTGCTAAATCTCGACCCGAACTCTATCGGACCACCACTAGAGTTTTCCTACTATTCTCTGGACTCAGAACCGGGTTATGAGACCCTATGAATGAAGGAATGAAAAGGAAGAATCGGAGGTTCAAGATTAATGTGAGAAAAATGGAGTTTTTGGTGAGAACTTGAAAACCAAAAAATAGAAAATTCAACAAGAAGAAGAAGACTTTATTTCAAAAAAATACTTAAATTTATAAAACAATTACATGCATCTAATGCATGTAAAAGCTCACCAAAAATCAACACCTCACAAAGCACTAAACCAAAGTGGACTATGTATAATTCTATAATGTTTACACATAGTCCATTTAAGTTAGTGAGATTATCCAACAAAAATGTTAGATAATTCCACTAACTCTAGTCAAGGGCAAAAAAGTCTTTTTCTATTTGGTCAAAGTCAAATGGAAATCAACCATTTGACTTTTTACAGTTTTGACACTTTTGACTAATTTTGACCTCCCAAATATGAATCCACATTCATATTTTTGAAATTCAAATCACATTTGAATATAGAGCGCCATACAAAAAGCAATAGCGATATCGCATTTACTTGTCGGTTTTAATCCTTTCCCTAATTCGAATAATTCGAATTAATCCAATATACTGTTCTAAGTTTAATTCATATGAGCTAGCAGGGGGACCTAATGGACCTACAGATCATGGGCTCCAACAATTCGAGATTAATCGGTAAAACTCTTTAACCTAATTAATCAACATTTGTTAACTAACGGGTCATTCCACTAAAGTCCCGTAGTTGCACTCCCCTCATGTAGATATATTTCTATCCATCTG
>NW_024063586.1:0-3491 GCF_009727055.1 Benincasa hispida | reverse complement strand
TCTTATTAAATCTGGAATTTTTCTAATTTTTGCAAAAAGTTTGAAAATTTGAGTTTTAAAAGCTGTTTTCATTAGAAATTTTTTTTCTTGAAAATTGGTTATTAAAACCTTATTTTTTTTCTCTACTTCTTAATCTTTGAAATCTTTTTGATTAAAATCTAAATTTTGGAAAAGTATTCCTCTTTCGAAAAACTTAATTGTTCGAGCTTATGGCAACTACTGGAATAAATGTGTATGGTGAAGGTCAATCTACCACCAGGCCACCTTTGTTTGATGGAAATAATTATGTATGGAGAATTTATTTGATTTCTATTGACTATAATTTATGGGAAATTATTTTTAATGGTCCTTTAATTCCTACTAAGATAGTTGATAATAAAGATATTCCTAAGGAAGAAAAAGAGTTTAATGATGAAGATAAAAAGAAGTTTTCTATTAATGCTAAAACCATGAACTGTCTGTTTTGTGCTTTATGTCCTGATGAGTTTAATCGAGTCTCTGCATGTAATTCTGCTAAAGAAATTTGGGATATGCTTGAAGTAACTCATGAAGAAACTAATCAAGTGAAAGAGTCAAAGATTAGCATGTTAGTTCATAATTATGAATTGCTTAAAATGGATGCAAATGAAACTATATCTGAAATGTTTACTAGGTTCACGAATATTGTTAATACTTTGAAGGGATTAGGAAAATCTTATACCACCTTTGAAAATGTGAGAAAAATTCTTAGATCATTGCCTAAGAGTTGGGAAGCTAAGGTGACGGCAATCCAAGAAGCAAAATACCTCTCAAAACTTCGACTAGAGGAGCTCGTTGGATCTCTCATGACACTTGAGATAATCATGAAGGCCAATGTGAAAGAAGATATCAAAAAGAAGAAGAGCCTAGCATTAAAGCCCACTCAAGTTCAAGAGGACTCTGAAACTGAAGCTAAACTAAATGATGAGGAGTTCGCTTACTTGACCAAGAAGTTCAAAAAGCATTTTAGGAAAAGCAACTTCTCAAAGAAAGTCAACAATCAAGAAGGCAAAGGAGAAAAGAGCAACAGAGATACAATCATCTGTTATGAATGCAAAAAGCCCGGACACATGAAGTGGGACTGTCCTCAAAGAAAAGCCATTTCAAAGAAGAGCAGGAAGGCCATGAAAGCTACTTGGGACGAAAGCGATTAAAGCGAATCCGAAAGCGAGGAAGAAGTAACAAATTTGTGCGTTATGACTTTTGGAGACGAGGACGACGACGATGATGAGGTAAGTCCTGAAAACCTTACTTTTGATGAGCTCATTGATGCATATAATGAAGTTAAAATTGAATTTGAAAAACTAGGTTGCAAATATATGTCTCTTAGGAAGAAAAATGCTAAATTAGCTCTTGAAAATAATAATTTATTAATTGAGCTAGATAATCTAAACGAGAAAAATTAGACAAGGTTAGATCATCTAGGAAAAGATCTAGATTTATCTAAATCAAAATTTGACATGCTTAAAAGAAGAGTTATAATTATTAGAAAATTAAAAAATGAAGGGTATATTTTCAGCACCTCTATGTATAAGGTTGTACAAGTATGAGGGTGAAAAGAAATTTAGAATATCGGAATTGCATCGGGGGTATTGGTCTAGTAACATTTGTTCAATAATTTTCGATAAAGTGGCTTAGGTCTCATAAACCTCAACCAAAAACAAGTAAGAAATTTTACAACTACTTTATCAAGAGGTTCTATATTTTTTTCTCATTTGATGTGGAACATTAGGTCATTAACAGCTTATGCATGCCGATTTAACGAAATCAATATTATGAGTGAAAAGAGATGAACTTTCCTAAATTTTCTGTTAGCTGAACCGCCCAAGACCCAAACAAATTTTGTGGAGGGAGTTGTTAAGGTACCTTAAGGTATACATCTTGAGAATTACATTCTTATCAGGCTATTTCTTTGAGATCCATCAGAATAGAATTAACGTTAGGTACTTGACAGTTGGTTAGTGGATGTTTGCTCAAACACGTTACTAGCTGTGGGACAACACAAATTCACATTACCTAGAAAGAGAAATGTGATGTTACTTTACCTTGCTCGGCCTCCTATAGCAAGAGTGGTTGTTAACAAATAAAAAGCGTTGATTGTTTGGCAAAGGGATGAATATTTAGTAACGGTTCGGGTCGAATTTTCTTATTTGAAAAATGTTTTTGTTTGATGGGTTGTATCGGTTCTTAAAGCATGATTTATTAAAGTATTTAGTCCAATTATGTAGATAAAAGAGATATAAAGAGTTAATTTTTTAGTTAGATAATACAATGTAGTATACAATAGAAAATGATGTTGTGATGGAAGTAGACTTTTGTTAAGTCCATGTTCCGGTTTGGTGAAGGTGGTAAAATAGACGATTTAATGAAATTAATGTTATCTTACCTACTTGATACGATTTTATTTAGTGATATGTCCTGATATGTAGATAATAATAAATGTGTTTATTCTGCATATGCATGAGATTGTGGTGTTTCAATTATAGACCTATTTCCAGTATTGAAAAGTGAATAGTGGTGATGCTTATTGTTATGATTTAATTATTTTCCATTGAAATATTTCTCCCCGTGAAATCCTTGTTAAGTAGTTGTCTTCCACAACAATTAAAACTTTGAAAGGAAAATAAAGTTCATGCTTTGAACTGCTACTATGTCAAGGATGGGATAAACCAATCTAAGTACTTCTTATCAAACCCCCAAGGAAAAATAAGTTTCTATTCTAGACCCTTTGAACTGTTTAATTATGGACCCTTTTTGGATGAACCCTAATCGAAGTTGCAGGGTTCCTAAGTGTGAATAATCAATTATGCTAGTTGTTTTATTGTGGTTGTATTTTTCCACGAGATTCTACCTCTTAGGGTTAATATATGTTGAGTATGGTATTATAAAGGATGATAAGCTTTATTATATTATTTATTTAAGATTTTCCCATAATAGAGGATATAGAATTACAAAATGAAAAGGTTTTATGATTTTTGAAATTAAAAGTGATTAAGTGAAGAGAGATTTGAAAAATGCCTTAGTTTAGAAAAAATTTTTGTAAAGGAAAATGGAATTATTTGCCATTGATTTTCTTAAAACACTACAACAAAATGGTGTTGCTAGAAAGGAAAATATGATCCTTGATTAAGATAATTAGCCTACCTATGCCTTAATGAATATGATTTTACCAAATCTTTTTTAGGTAGTAAAGATTGTTATATACCGTCGAACACTTCTTATGTATGATGAATTCGTGTTTTAATCCACAAGTAACATAGTGTGTTTTAGATAAACTCTTAATGATCTTTTATAATAAAACCTTCCAATAATTAGGGTATTTTACCCAAGTCTTTGGTATGCCATATGTGTTTATTTTGAAAGACAAAGGGACGGATAATTGGGAAAGTTTGAGTAAAAACACGGACATTGCAATATTTCCTTAGGATACTTCCTACATGTTAAGTAAAGCCATTATAGAGTTTTTAATAAAA
>NW_024063585.1:0-1507 GCF_009727055.1 Benincasa hispida | reverse complement strand
GATCTTTTGATAGAGGAAGGTCTCTGGAATGATAATTAAACAGACTCAATAATAATGTTAGGAAGGGCAAGGTCGAGGGTTCAAAGTTCGACGTAGTGAAAGGAAGGTCGAGAGTTCAAAATTCGACCTATCTAGGTCGAATTTTCAACCCTCGACTTATTTAAAAAAAACAATAATATTTTTACAAATAGTTTGAAAACAACAATATTTTCCTAAATAGTTTCTAAAAGGACAATATCCTTTTAATTTTCCCTATATAACCTACATTTCTCTCCTTTTAAACTCTTCATCTTCTCCAAAATTAAAAGAATAATTTCATATTTTCAAAATCCTCCAATTTGCTAAAAGTCTCCAGTTACTCTTTCCAAGCTTCAAGTTTCTTCTTTTCATGTTATTCTTGAGAAAGATATATCGTATTGGGAGGCTTGATTTTTTTAGTGCTACAAGTTTGTAAATCAAATATATTATTTGAGAGAGTTTTTCTCATTTTTTTTTCTTCATTTTCAAATCTATTTTAAAGGGTTACTCTTGAACCCACAACAAGATGTTGTAACGATTTGATCATCAACTGTGGAAAGGAACAAGATTATTCTTGCACCCAAAAAAAGAACACTATAGTGTTTCGACTCTAAACCGTGAAAAGAGTCAAGTTTGAGTAACATACCCATGAAGAGCTTGGAAAGTGGATATTGAAGGAAATCAAACACGGGGATTTGCATGAGCAGCGGAAGGGATCATTCCAAATTCCATTCTGAGTGAACACAAACTATTACAGTCTAAAACATAAACTAATAGGTCATGCACAAAACGAAATCACAACATGCTTCAATAGAATCAAGGGATAAAGTATGCTTACCTTTGAAGAACCATTCTTCAAGAATCCATCGATCAGTCTCCAATGCATCCAATAAGAGCAACAGTTGAACGCAAAAATCGGAACAACACGACCACAAATACAATGATCGTCTGAATGTTCCTCGAACCCAATCGAGTCCAACTCGATTCAGATTCACGAACTGAGTAAAGACACTACCGCAATGGTTACCTTGGTATTCTCGGTGTGAGAATCCAGGAGTTGTGGGCTCTATATGATCTTGGCTTGAGGAAGAGACTGGAGGTCTACGATCGAGTATACAATCGAGCAAGAGAGAGATAAAAAGTTAATCTATCATATAGACAATGTGCTCGATCGTTTAGTAAACTGAAGCCTATCGCATAGACTTTGCTACTCGATCGTGTAGCAACGATCAGTTGAGTAACTATCGTACACGATCGTTTAGTCTCTGTCAACACTATCACTTAGTAAAACAATTTTACTTGATAGCTTTTCCCATGAATACTTTTTAAATGAAGCAACATCTAAATTTAGGAAAACAATTTTCCTTTTATTTCATGGTTACCATAAAACTTCAAATAACCTCTCACTCAATCGGTTATTAGAGAAAAAGAATTAATTATCATATAATTAATATATTATAAATAAATATGATAACCAACTTATCATATT
>NW_024063584.1:0-21475 GCF_009727055.1 Benincasa hispida | reverse complement strand
TGTTTCAGTCATATTATCACATGCTCATATATCTTTTCTAAACAGTCTATTAATCTCATAACAGTCAAAATTATCCTTGTAACTAGTCTTACAATCCTCAACATCAACAGATCAAATACAACCATATGGAATTACATATCATCTCATGCTAGCATTCAAGTGTCTATGTGCACAAATAAATCTTTCAGATCTCATACTAGAACATATATTGGTCATACTATACTATTAGTCCATCATGTTGTCATTCAGCCATATCATTCATTTAACATGCTAGCATACATCTAATGTCTGGCCCGTGGGTAGTTCCAGTAGTTAGATTACTTACCTCTAATCGCAAACTCTAGAAACAAGAAGCTCAACCTCTTCCTTGCCCAATGGAACAATTAAAGTTGCTAGAAGTTGCAAGCGTTGTGGCCGTTGAAGCTGTATGCTACGACGTCAGAGGACATTGGTTGGAGATCGTGGCCATTGCCATTGTTCATTGGAAGGAGAAAACAAACAGATGGGAGGTGGGGTTTGATTTTTATAAAATAAAAACAATAATACTAATAATAATAATAATAAAACAAAAAAAAAGGAAATAAGTATAATTACATTTAATTCCTTTCCGTTTTATACTTTTAAATTCCTTTCCGTTTCAAAAGAAAATTAATTCCTGCCATTAATTTCCAATTCGAATAATTTCAACGTTAATCCATTAATTTCCAAATTAAATAATTTCAACGTCAATAATTAAAACCCTGCAATTACCTTAAGTACAAAAATTCCAAAAATGCCCTTAATTAATAAAAATTACTGAAATTCCAAATAATAAAGTTACTGAAATTACATTATTAATAAAAAATGTGTGGGGTGTTACACCGCCCCAGACTACCCTCTAAACCTAGGAAAGGGCGTGACTGACAGCAGTTATTAACCCTTTTGTTGACACTTATTACCTAATAACTCTTGCGGAATAACTCTGATACCAATATATAACTCATATACAGCGGATGCCTTGTAGGCCAAAAATTTATTAATTCAAAAACATAACATGTTTATAGTCATTACAACACTAGATTCACAAGTCCTAAATCCCAAAAACCCTAGTCCTTATATGAACAATCGTAACATGAGTACAATATTTACAGTAACCACCTAAATAGACGGGTTACAAATATCTTTATCCTTTAGTGACAGAGAAGATGCAGATGTAGAGCTATCTTCTGAGGATTTGACAACTACCTAGGGGAAAGGAAAACATTTGAAAATGGGATGAGCTTGCTAGCCCAGTGAGTGACTTAAGAAAGATAATTGTTTCTCATGCAAAAGTCTCAGTAAAAAGATTAAACTGGAATATAAACATCTACAGTAACCTTGTACTGCAGTATAAATATTTTCCAAGCATAAAACATATAAAGCTATTTTTTTCAGAAAAACATTAAAACTGTTTCTCAATTGAGAATAACCCTGCTGTGGTTAAAAATAATCACAACACCAACTGTTAGTCAAGAGAGAACCCTTTTGCTCAATCTCTGACTCCAACTACCTACGTGCACGTGGCCATACTAAGTATCGTCATACCCTAGGTACTTCTGCTCAAATACCTTCTCAAATGTCCTTCAGTACCAAGTTGGTTTGATACCTTCTCAAATGTCCTTCGGTATCAAGTTGGGTGGATACCTTCTCAAATGTCCTTCAGTATCACGTTTTAAGTAAAACTAGTCATAAATGACTTTCTTTTTAAAGCATGTAAAGTATAACACATTAAAAACATGGCTTTAAAGATACTAACGCATGCTGGGTATATTTAACACATATAAATAGCTTTTCAACAAACTGTTCACACATGCATGCGTTTAAAACATAACTCATGGATTGCTTGGAAATTACTTTGTAAAACTAGCTGGCATGAGAATAATCTTCTTTAAAACATGCTTTCTTTAAAACATTGTAAATATTTTATTCAAACATTTTAGTCATTCACCTCGATCGTTTAGGAACCTTTCTCTCTAGAAGTTCCTTGTTTACCTTGGGCTCCCTTTTACACCCCTAGAATCCAGATTCAATTTACAACTCAGATTACTCATAGTTCTAAGCCTTATTTTGAGATACTTCCTTCTACAAACATATTCTAAAATATCTCGGGAAGCTTACCCTAAAATATGAGCTCAGAAACCTTCGTGGTTTGGCCGTAATCACAAAATCTCCAAGAATGGCCCAAGCTTACCCAACAGCCATTTCTGTATTATTCTCAGTTTCCAGCCCGATCCTTTAGATCTTTTTCTCCGACAGCCCTACCCTAAAAACTAGACTTTCAGAGATTTTAGGTGGCTTTGGAATCACTCTAAACACAGAAGTATATTGGGAGAAATCCTCGTCCCAATTTGATGCTATCTCCAGACTTTACTATCCACTACGTCCCACTTGAAGCTCTATGATCAACGCATGGATTTTGTTCTCAACGCAATGTTTACTCAGCTTTCCCACTCTTTTGAATGTCTTTTTGAATTGTGATCTGAAAAAGAAGTCCTTGGCCCTATTTATAGGCGTCCAAACACTCTCCAAGATTGACACCTCCTACTTGGCTGTATGTCTAAGTGTTTCTTCCTCACACTATCAATGCAATCTAAGGTGTCCTTCTCCTACATAGCGAACGCATGGGGATAAATTTTGCATGTCCTCTTATGCAACCACTCATTTGCTTAAGGCTTAAGGTTTGCTCCCAAGAAGCACATGTTTAATGGCGTCCTCCATATGAGCTCATCCTTTATATGCGTCCACAAATCCTTGGATGTTCAACGCATAGTGCCATTAACGCATAGTAGGCCATCAACGCATCGCAACCCTTTGTTCCACTTGGTTTTCCAACTCACCACCATTGCAACCCAACTTAGTCACCGCAAGCCTTAACCATCGCAAGAGCCAACCACCACCAACGCATAGGTTGGCTGCTTGTCCTTGACGCACAGCTCACTCGGCATCACCGCAAGGCTCGCTCGGCATGGGCACTGGTCACCGATGCATGGGTGTGTGGCATGGGTGTTGGGCGCATGGGCGCTCGGCGCTTGGCAGGGGTGCTCGACGCATGGGCACTTGGCAGGGCGCTGTGCATCGACGCATGCCACCCTTCCAACGCATGCCTTGCCCGCGTCCTCGCCTACCCTTGTGCCATCCAACCTTCCAACGCATCACTTCAACTTTCCTTCCTTCAGCCGCCTACCACCACCAATGCATCCATCACAACCCTTCCAATGCATCCATCACTTAATTTTATACTTAGCCAAATTCTCCAAGTTTTCCCCAAAAGTCAAGCTTCCAAATTTCCTCTTTTCTTCTAATTTTCCACCCTTTTCTCTACCATTACACACTAGTTTCCACATCAACCTACTCACCACACTGGTCTCAATAGGGAACATACTCAAGTAGAGAAATTAGGATTTAGGGTTCACATTGGACCCTTTGCCTTTGATAATTCGCCCTTCGAGCCCTCCTACAGAACCTGCTTCCCCACTTCCCGAGCATTTTACCAACCTTCTCCTTGCCCCTGACTCACCAACCACATATCCAGTAGCTCAATCCTCACCTTCATCATCATTGCAACTTTCCCTTCCACCGCCGCAGGTTGATGACCCACGCAATTTGGTGAAGGCACTTCTGCCCAACCCCAAAACGTTGATGGCGAAACATCGCAGGCACAACCCACGCTCGTGCCTCCTTAGCTGCTGAACTAGCAGATATGCGGTCCCTTCTCGCCCAACAACATGAAATCTTCTCCCAACAATAGAACTTTTCTGCTAAAGAATAAATACGTAAATGAGCGAGTAGAGGATTTGCAAAGTAGTGCTGCTATGACAAGGCAGGTCATGATCAATATTCAACGCAACATTTACACGATCCACCAGAACCAAAGGCAACTAGCAGAGTGCAACCAGGAATACTTCAACTTTCTGACAGCGTATCTTCATGGTCCCATGGTGCCTCCGCATCTCCAGCAGCTACTGAATTTTGAAGAAGCTCCTCGTGTACCTCATCAAAATCCTCCACTTGAACCTCCTCCTCCTCAATAACTTTACAATTTTTTTATTGCGGTCATTCATTTATTTTTATTTCATTCATTATTTTTCTATGTAAATAAGCTGATTACTTGATTCTTTGTACATGCTAAAAATTTGTATTACGTTATTTGTAATTCCTTGTATACTTAGTTAATCTTTAATACAACTAAGTAACAATTCTTTCAAGTATGCGCTAGCCTCTTCTGTATCATCCTTTGTCAATTATTGCGATGTTCTTTATCTTTTCTTTTGCGTTATTCATTGCGCTGCCATGATGACTAATATGCATACACTTATTAACATTTCCCACACTCTGTATTTTTCTGACTAACACTTAGTTAATTCGCAGCATAGCACTGTTTTACCTTATCCTTTAAAATCCTACTCACACCTTTTTTTTTTTGAAATTTTATCTAAGTGTTTGTCTATTCTGTCCAAACAACGCAATGAGGACCTTGCGCATCTCTAAATTTGGGGGTGGGGAAGTTCTAAGCAGATGCAATCAAGTGATGCGATCATTAAGAAAAATGCATCATTACCATAAAAAAATAATAAAATAAATTTATTTTCATACAAACTCTAATGTCAGTGCAAGGGAAACTAAAAAACATTCCCAACCTGATAAGAGTTAAGTTATGAAAGGAACCTGCTCGTAGTTGGATGTTCGCATGACACCCATGGGAGCAAGCCAAAACAAAGGTGGGTTTCCAAGAAGAAAAATGAGAGAAAAAAATAAGAGTATAAGAGACAACTCCTCTGACCAGCAAAAGTTAAACTTAGCTGAAAATCAAGAGTTGAAGTTGAAATTGGCACACAACCATAGTTGGATGTTCGCATGACACCCGTGGGAACAAGCCAAAACGAAGGGTGTAACCATGATCAACGGTCTCTAATAAAACAATGCAAATTAGACCACCACATCTAGATGCATCAGCTGTTTTCACAAGAAGAGGTAAACATTCTTTTTAAAACTAGAAGGGAATTTTTTAGTAAAGATTTGTTGTGTAGAAGAATAAAGTAGGGCTTTGTTATGAATTTTCAAGGACAGAAAGAAATTGCGCTGTTAAGTAATGTTGCCTAGGTGGAGCATTTGGAGCAACCAATCGACGCAAATTTAGGATAGAAATTGAGCAATATTGGCTTAGTAGAAGATATGCTTGAGGACAAGCATATATCTAAATTTGGGGGTGTGATAACTTGTAGAAATACAAGTTATTTATACTGTTTTATTTAGATCTTGCAGCTAAAAGAAAGGAAAGTTGCGTCGATTGTATAGAAATTGGCTAAGAAATGCGAGAATTATGAATTTTCGTCAATACACCCACTAAAACCATTGTAAGGGTAGAATAGAATGTTTCAGTTCTGTTTTGCAGGAAATCAAGTCACTGCATGCGTTCATGGCTCAAAGATAAAATGAACAGCGCATCTACGTCGCATTGCGCCCATCATTTAAGAATGAAGCGATGATTAATGCAATGACGGCGCATGCGACAATCGATCAAGAGCTAAGCAATCAATGCAATCTCAACCGCATGTGGTAATAAAAAAACAACACCGCATGCGGGCGAACGATCGAAGATGAGAAGAGCAACGCATTTGCAGAGGTTGATGCGTGTAAAGCCTGTCTCTTATACACATCTAGATGTGTATAAGAGACAGCGTATATTCTGATCTAAGAAAGAGACTGGTCTGAAGCGATTTCCAGAGTAGATCCGGGAAGAATAAAGAGACAAGGCCGAGAGGTGAGTCTCCAGGAAAAGAATCCTTCCAATCCCCACCGTTGAAGCTCTGTACGACGGTCACTTCTACCAGAAGAGCAAGCCCGAGAGGGAAGCTCTCCTCTTCATCACTACCACACGCCGGCAAGCAAAACCTCCATTTAGATCTGTGTCAAGACGTTGACACTTTTCCGTATTTGTTTCTATCTCTTTTTCATCACTTGTATTCATCTTCTTAATCTTTCATTCACACCATGTATTAGACGTTTAATCTTAGTATTGAATGTTATGATCATTTCCATTATCATCTCTCTGCCTATTTCTGTTCATCCATAATTCACTTTCTCCATGATGTTTTCTTAATCCCTGGATAATTAGCAAGAATTAAGCAAGTAGATTAATTTGTGTTAAGGAAATAATTATGTTTAGCTAAAGTATGCTCGACGACATATTCACCTGTGAGAGCAGAAGTGAAGATGCTATTCCGCCTATCGAGAGAGGGTTGGAAGAATGCATTAACTAAAGCGAGAAGTACTTCCAGAGATGGAAGCAACCTTGCGTTCATCACGTTCATTCCTATTTCACCATAGAGATATAGAAACGCGGCCGATCACCGAGAGGTGTACGCCAAGGGAAAGTAGAACCTTAGTTGTATCTTTAATGTAATTAACAAGCTTGTGATGTTTTTACTAATTATTCTTTCTATTTCTGATTCATCCATAAAGACTTGCCATTGCATACCATGATCCTTTGTATAACTTCAAAGTTCGTCTCGAATTCAGTATCGTATATCATGTATCTTGTATCTTGTATCATGTTAGTTTAGGTTTATTTTCAATGCAAATTTATTTTATTAATGCAACTTTATTTTATTGCATTTTAAATTCATGTATAAACCCAATTCTTTATTAATTGTAAAAACCGGTCGCATGTATCACAAAAGTAACGCATTAACGAAAAAAATCCCTGTGTTCGACCTCCGATTATTTTGAGAAACTTGCGTTGGAATTATACTTGGTTTCAGCATAAGGAAACTTGTGACACGCATTACTCCATTGCATACTACAAGCATATAGTTAACAACGCATATTTAGAAGTAGTATCGCATAAAAATACTGTGTCAAGTTTATGGCACAATGCATGCATAACACAGAAACAATTTTAATCGTCAACACTTTCCAATGAAACTACTGAAACTTCAACAAGAGTTGTTGAAGAGCCTTCTACATCAACAAGAGATGTTGATGGGAGTTCAACCAGTAGATCGGTTCCACCTCAAGAGTTTAGGGAACCTCGACGTAGTGGGAGGGTTGCAAACCCACCCGTTCGCTATCTGGGTTTCATGGAAATCTTTGCTATGGTAGCAGATGGCGACGTTGAGGATCTATTGTCTTATAAGAAGGAAATGGAGGATGTTGACTGGGATGAATGGGTCAATGCCATGGATCTCGAGATGGAGTCGATGTACTTCAACTCAGTATGGGATCTTGTAGATCTGCCTAATGGAGTTTGCCCTATAGGATGTAAATGAATCTACAAGTGCAAACGGGGTGCTGATGGGAAGGTACAGACCTTCAAGGCTCGACTTGTGGAAAAGGGTTATACCCAGGTAGAGGGAGTGGACTATGAGGAGACTTTCTCGCCTGTTGCCATGTTAAAGTCGATCTGCATCCTCCTGTCCATTGCAGCTTATTATAATTATGAGATCTAACAAATGGACGTCAAGACGGCCTTTCTGAATGGCAATCTTGAGGAGACCATTTATATGGTGTAGCCCGAGGGATTCATAGCCCAAGGTCAAGAGAAAAAGGTTTGCAAACTGAATCGGTCCATTTATGGACTGAAACAGGCATCTCGATCTTGAAACATACGATTTGATGTTGCGATCAAGTCGTATGGCTTTGACCAAAACATTGATGAACCTTGTGTCTACAAGAAGATCATCAACGCTTTAGTAGTCTTCTTAGTGTTGTATGTAGATGATATCCTACTCATTGGGAATGATGTAGATCTATTGACTGCAGTTAAGAACTGGCTAGCGACCCAATTCCAAATGAAAGATTTTGGAGAGGCTCAGTTTGTTCTAAGTATACATATCTTTTGGGATCGCAAGAACAAAGTGCTAGCACTTTCTCAGGCATCGTACATTGACAATATGTTGCTCAAGATGTTGCTCAAGTACATTGAAAGATCTCACACGGAGAATAGCAAAAAGTGAAGAATTTGTAGAAGAGGCAGATTCTCAGATTAATCAGAGCCCGGAGTGAAGATTGGAAGCTCTAAGACAAACCACAAGTAATTTTCAGCTGATATTTTAAAGATAAGAAATTTAACTCAATTTTGAACAAGTTTGTAGAAGGAAGTTTCTTAAAAAGAGTCCTGGATTTTGAGTTATGAATTTTTTAAGTTGAAATATGGAATCTGTGCATAAGTAGGCAGCTGCTTGGGAAGATTAAGCAGGCAGTGATGTGTTATTTTATGATGTGGAATTGTGGATGAAATGCAATGGTGAAAATGCATTGAGCACTCAAGTTTTCTCAGCGGAATTCAAGTGTAAACCCCACTGAGTTTCCTGGTTAGTTCAGGGTCGAACTCAGGGACTTGGGAAAATAGGTTGTGGTGGTAATTTTTAGGAAAACTTTGCGGTAACCAAACAAATCAATAGTTGTTGAGGTTGTTGTTTGAGGTAATGAAAATAAACAAATGCGACGAAGTTCGAAAAGAGTTGATAACATGGAAGATACGATGAATATGCGGTGAACGGGTTGAGAAGGGTTTCGGCTAACACTTCCTAGAGTGCGTTCATGCTTTGCGATCATGTAACATGCATACAATAGTAAACCATCTCTCGGCGTGAATGCTACAGCTTATAATCTGTCTCTTATACACATCTAGATGTGTATAAGAGACAGACACAATGCCTGCCCGATGTACAGTCCTCCTATGGAGCAAGGTATAGTAAAGCTCCCAGGATCGCTCATCTTCGGTGGAATTATTGATTTCGAACTTTGTGTTAAAGCCACCGTGGTGAACTTATAAGTGCCCCTCTTCTTAGTTACCATATCCTTCAGAAACTTGGCGTATGTCAGCATCTTCTCAATCGCTTCATTGAATGGTATATTACTGTCTCTTATACACATCTAGATGTGTATAAGAGACAGCTCCTATGGAGCAAGGTATAGTAAAGCTCCCAAGATCGCTCATCTTCGGTGGAATTATTGATTTCGAACTTTGTGTTAAAGCCACCGTGGTGAACTTATAAGTGCCCCTCTTCTTAGTTACCATATCCTTCAGAAACTTGGCGTATGTCAGCATCTTCTCAATCGCTTCATTGAATGGTATATTAATATGTAATTACTTTAGCATACTCATAAAGCGTTGGTACTGTACCTCTTCATTCTTTTTCTTTGTCAATCTCTGCAGGAAAGGTGGTAACTGCACTCTCACGGTCCACTTCTCTATTGGCTTTGAGGTGGACGCAACTTCTGGCTCTATTGCTTCTTTTTCTCCTTCTTCTTCTTATGTCACTGCAATTTCAGGTTCTGCCACAATGGGAGCAATCCGACTAGGCTCCTTTCTTTCTCCCTTCACAGTTTTTCCACTTCGCAATGTCACAGTTTGACATTGCTCTTTACCTGATTCCCTTCACAGTTTTCGTTAATGTGTTACTTTTGTGATACATGCGACTAGTTTTTACAATTAATAAAAAATTGATTTTTGTACAAGAAATTATAGTGTCGCAAAATAAAGTTGCGTTAATAACATAAATTGCGTTGAAAATAAACCTAAGCTAATATGATCATGATACAAGATACATGATACATGATTCTGAGTTCGAGACTGACTGTGAAGTTATACAAAGGATCGTGGTATGTGATGGCAAGTCTTTATGGATGAGTTAGAAATAGAAAGAATAAATAGTAAAAACATCACAAGTTTGTTAATTGCGTTAAAGATATAACTAAGGTTCCGCTTTCCCTTGGCGTACACCTCTCAGTGATCGGCCGCTTTCCCATATCTCTATAATGAAACCGGGATGAACGTGATGAACGCAAGGTTGCTTCCATCTCTGGAAGTACTTCTCGTTTTAGTTAATGCATTCTTCCAACCCTCTCTTGATGGGTGGAATAACATTTTCACTTCTGCTCTCACAGGTGAAGATGTCGTCAAGCATGCTCTGACTAAACATAATTATTTCTTTAACCCAATTAATTTACTTGCTTAATTCTTGTTAATTATCCAAGGAATTAGGAAAACATCATGGAGAAAGTGAATTTTGGATGAATGGAAATAGATAGAGAGATGATAATGGAAATGATCATAACAATTAATACTCCGATTAAGCGTATGATACATGGTGCGAATGAAAGATTAAGAAGATGAATACAAGTGATGATAAAGAGATAGAAACAAATACAGAAGAGTGTCAACATCTTGACACAGATCTGGATGGAGGTTTTGCTTGTCAGCGTGTGGAATGGATGGAGAGAAGAGCTTCCCTCTCAAGCTTGCTCATCTGGTAGAGGTGACCTTCGTACAAAGCTTTAACGGCGGGGATCGGAAGGATTCTTTGCCCAGAGACTCACCTCTCGGCCTTGTCTCTTGATTCTTCCCGAATCTACTCTGATTAGTCACTCAACCAATCTCTCTCTCAAATCAGTATTCAAGTCTCTCGTATCGAGTATATCTTTCAATGGAATTGCAGAAGCTATTTATAGGCGAAGCTTAACTCTCTGCATTGTGGTCCCCACTTTATTGTTAAGGTAGTTCCTGAGATGGTGGAGTGAATATTCCTTCTGTTACGAAATCAATCCCATCCGAAATGCACAACGGTCAGCTATACACCCGTTAGAATCCTCCGCAAATGTGTTGCTCTTCACATCTTCGATCGTTTGTCCGCATGCAGTGTTATTTTTTATTACCGCATGTGGTTGAGATTGCGTTGATCACTTAGCTCTTGATCAATTGTCGCATGCACCGTCATTATGTTAATCATCTCTTCATTCCTGAATAATGGGCGCAATGTGACATTGATGCGTTGTTCGTTTTATCTTGAGCCCTGAACGCATGCGTGACTTGATTTCCTACAAAACAGAACAGAAACATTCTATTCTACCATCGCAATGGTGTTAGTGGGTGTATTGACGATAATTTATAATTCTCGCATTTCTTAGCCAATTTCCATACAATCGACACAACTTTCCTTTCTCTTAGCAGCAATATCTAAATAAAACAGTATAAATAACTTGTATTTATACAAGTTATCAGCCGCCTTTCACCATGGATTCCCTATGAATACCAAGGGCATTCTTCAGAGAAGGGCTTAAGCAGTCGATTGGTTCACCACTTTTACAATCTTTTGTTCCACAAGTTCACGCCTCTGTCCATAGTTCTCTTTCATTTTTAAGGCGGATGCGAGGGCGAAAGTTGTGTCGGTAGATCGTTCTGGTAAGCTTGAGAAAGCACCGGAAGCTCCAAAGATAGAGAGAGAGGGTCGACGCCTGCAGAAGTGGGAACATCTTTAAAACAGAATAGAGATTTTAGTGTAGAAAGCCTCGGTCAGCAAGGAATTGCTACCAGGCTCTCTACCTTACTTTCCATTGTCATTTTGTACTCAACTCATTTATAAAAATGGAATTTCCTTCTCTATATTTGTTCTCTCTGTTATTTACGCATGAGTAACTAAACTAGTTGAATGGGTTGAGAAGCATTTAGCTAGCACAACTAAGGAATCTTCATTCTTTGTGATTATCTTGTTTATGTATGCTTCATTCGTCCATTAGAAATACTCGGGAGGGTATTCTAAGGACAGGATCTAGACTTGCGCGAAAGGTCAGGTTAGAATCTTAGTAGTTTGGAATAACCAGATTAGAACGCACAAAACGAGAGATAGCGGCTTAGGAATGAGCACTATTGTTATTAACGCATCGCATGCATCTTAGAGATAAGATATGATTGTATGCGCGATCCCTTGCTTTCATGCATTTGCATCAAGCATAGACAAGAGTGGAGACTTTGGATAAGCTTTATGGTACACTTTGCATTTCAACACATGCGTCCTAGACTTAGGAGCATCCATTTACATTGAAAATGATCTTGTTGTTGCATGGTTGTTACATGATCGCATAGTTCCTGACGCATTCTCGAGTTAACGCTAGCTAAAGATTCTTCTCAACCCCTTCATGCGCATACTCATTTGCATTCTATCTATCGCAATTGCCTTTCTCCGAAATGCTATCTCGCCTTTATTTTTATATTTCTTTTTCATTCAACGCCAGACCAAAAAACCCAACACTTATTTATTTACTTTGGTTACCACGAAGTTTTCATAGAAATACCAACGCAATACATTTTCACAACTCCCTGGTGGTTCAACCCTGACTTATCAGGAAACTCAGAGAGAATTTACACGTTGAATTCCGCTGGGGAAACTTAAGTGCACATATGCAATTCCATCAATGCATAGCCATCCATATTTCCACTTCATAAATAACAAACATCAAGTTTTTGGTGTCGTTGCCGGGGACTTCGGTAAAATAGTTGTTAACGCTGGAATTTTTTTTTATTTCTTGCAGACTTCTCAATCTACTAGCGAACTATTGCACCGCGAGATTGAGAAGAATGTTTCGAAGGATATTGAGAGACCGCCAACAGCAACCACAATCAGACAAAGAAGAGATGCACAGCCTGGAAATGGAGCAGCAAATATAATAATGTCATGGCGAATATGATTCTGTTGGCAAACGATCGCAATAGGCCCATTAGGGACTATGCATCACCAAACCTTTATGATTTCTCTCCGAGAATCATGAAGCCTGCCCTCGACAGAAGTAATTTGAAATGAAACTGGTGATGCTACAGAATGATCCAGACCGCAGGTCAATTCGGAGGAAGGCGTGGCGGGACCCGCATGCTCACCTCTGAAGTTTTATTGAAATCTGCAATACTTTGTGTTCCCGAACATTTCTGCTAAGAAAGTTCGACTAACGTTGTTCCCATTTTCTCTTTGTGATCAAGCTAGGAAATGAGGATATTCACTCGAACCAAGAGAGATCACTTTCTTGGAGCAGTAGTGGAGAAATTCATGAAGAAGTATTTTTCCACCTACCGAGGAACGCAAGACGAAGGAATATTACAAGTTTCGAACAAGATATGATGAATGCTCAGCGATACTTGGACGAGGTTTAAAAGGTTGGTCCAGGATTGTTTGCATAATGGGTTACCAGACTGCCTTCAAATGGAGATTTTCTATCATGTTTTGAATCCTGCTTTGCAGACGTTGCCAAGTGGCAGCCACTGGTAGTCTTGCTTGACAAAACTTATGATGAGGTGAAGAATATTCTGGACCGCATCTCCAAGAACCATGAAGACTGAGAGAGAGTGACCAGAGATTGAGACTTAAAGATTCTTTGAAGCAAACAACAGTGCTATTGTTTCATTACAAATCCAAATGACCGCAATGATGAATTTGATCCAAGGAATGGCGATCAGTAGTCAACACCGCAAGGTGGGCAAATCAACGCAATAAGTCAAAACACCGCAATGTGTGCGACTTGCGGTGATGGGCATGCGATGGAAGATTGCCTGAAAAATCCACAATCTATCTATTTTGTAAAGAATAACCTTTTTTCAAACACTTACAACCCCGGGTGGAGAAATCACCCCAATTTTTCCTGGAAGAATCAACAAAAAAATTTCAAACCTTTGTGCAAAAAGAAGGGACACCAGGATTCTTCCAACACAAAACGGTCAATAGAGCAACCAAGAAAATAACTCACAACAACCACTACAATCCTCTTCTCTGGAGAGCCTATTGAAGCAATATATAGAGAAAAACGAGATAGTGCTTCAAAGTCAGGCTACGTCCATCCGCCAATCTTGAATTAAAATGGGCCAGATTGCGAGTGAGCTGAAGAGTCGACCACAAGGGGCATTGCCAAGTTCAACCAAACTTCATGAAACCCGGGGGATCAGGTAAGGAGCAATGTCAGGTTGTGACATTGTGCAGTGGGAAGACTATGGAGGGAGAAAAGAAGGAGCATAGTAGAACAACTTCCATCACAACTAATCCTGAGAATTACGGTAACGCAAGAAGAAGAAGAGAAAATGAAAGCATTAGAACCTGAGGTTGCGTCGACCTCAAAGTCAAATGAAACGGGAACCATGAAAGTTCAGTTACCACCCTTCCCTCAGAGGCTAAGGAAAATAAAAAAAAAAGGTACAGTACCAACGCTTCTTATCCATGTTAAAGCAATTACATGTTAACATTCCTTTCAGTGAAGCGATTGAGGAAATGCCTGCCTATTCCAAGTTTCTGAAAGAATATTGGTAGCTAAGAAGAGGGGCGCTGGAAAATTGCTACGGTGGCAATTAACGCAAAGTTCCAAATCCATAATCTCACCGAAGATGAGCGATCCAGGGAGCTTTCACTATTCCTTGCTCCATAGAAGACTATATAATTGGGCAAGCCCTTGTGTGACATAGGGCCAGCATAAAATTTGATGCCACTGTCAATTTCTAGACAATTAAGGGGCCCAATTTTTTTTCTCCGAACCTTCTGGCACAGAACTGAGCAAAAATGGACCCAGGGTTCAGAATGATGAAAATAAGCCGTTTGGCCGACGGTTTTGGAATAGAGCTCATTTTGGTGCCCAAAACGGCCGCTGGGGCCCCGGCCCACTTTTTGCTTCGAACCTTCCGGCACGAAATTAGTTAAAAAATGGACCCAGGGGTTAAGAACAATGAAAAAGGCCGTGTGCCAGACAGTTTTGGGAATGGAGCTTGGTTGGTGCCCAAAATGGCCCCGGGTTCTGTGGGCTGCGATGGAAGGCCATTTTTTCTCCCGAACCTTCTGGCAAGGAAATGCACGAAATGGACCAAGGGATTCGGAATGATGAAAAAAGATCGTGTGCTAGACGGTTTTGCGAAGGAGCTCGTTTGGTGCCCTAAATGGCCTAGTGGCCGTGGGGCCCACTTTTTGCGTCTTCCGAACTCCCGACACGGAAATGCGCAAAAGACGAACCCAAGGGTTATTGAACCAATGAAAAATAAATGGCTATGTTGCCAGACGATTTGTGATCGGAGCTCGTTTTGGTCCTCCAAACGACCCCCGGAGTTGCCCCTGTTGTGTGGGTGTCGCAGCTAATCGGGTGTCGTCGATGGCTACTTACTGGTGTGTTCTTGCGGGCAGGGCACGGGGCCCAATTTTTTGCTCCCAACCTCTTTCGGAACGGATTTGCCAAAAACGGAACATAGGGTTAAGAATGATTAAAAAAGCCGTTGCTAGACGGTGTTTTGAATCAGGAGCTCGTGTTGGGTGCCCAAACCGGCCCCCGGGACCCCGATGCCCACTTTTTGCTTTCGAATCTTCTGCGACGGAAAAAAAAAGCTATGTTGCCAGATGTTTTTGGGAACGAGGATCGTGTTGTGGTTCCCGAAATGTGCCCGTGGGCCCAGCGGTGCTGCCGGGCCGTTTTCTGCTCCTGAACCTTCCGACATGGATAATGCAAGAAAAACAGACCCAGGGGTTCAGAACGATAAAAAAAAGTCATTGTCAGACGGTTTTTGCGAACGGAGCACGTTTGGTGCTCCAAATGGCGCCCTGAGGCCTCGCGGGCTACACTAGGAGGCCGTTTTTTGCTCCCGAACCTTTCCCAACACGAAATGCATGCGAAAACGGACCCAAGGGTTAAAGAACCATGAAAAAAAGCCATGTGCCAAATGGTTTTGGGAACGAAGATCGTTTGGTGCCCGAAATAGCCCCTGGGCCCCGCATGCTGCGCCGGGAGGCCGTTTCTTGCTCCCGAACCTTTCGGAACAGAAACATGCAAAGATGAACCCAGGGTTAAGAACTATTAAAAAAAAAAGGAAATCTGTGCCAGACGGTTTTGCGATCGGAGCTCGTTTGATGCCCCAAACTGCCCCCGGGGCCCACGCGAGGGTGTCGAAGTGCCATGCTGGGGTGTCGCATTGCATTGGCTAGGGTTTTGCATGGTTGCGGTCTGGTGGGTGGTCGCTGGCACTGTGGGGTGTCGCAGGGCAAGGTTATGGGGCCCAATTTTTGCACATGCCTTTTTGCAAATTTGGCTAAGTATAGAATGTGTATGTTGGTTGGTGGTATGCTGTGTGTGAAGGAGAGTATTGTGTGGGATCGTTGAAACCCAATGCATTGGAAGAGGTTGTGTTGATGCATTGGAAGGTTGTTGTGTGGATGGGCATGCGGCTGGGAAGGAAGGAAAATGATAGTGATGCTGTTGAAGGGTTGGATGGACAAGGGTAGGCGAGGACACGGGCAAGGCATGTGGCATGCGCGAGCACCCATGCACAGTACGTGCCAATGCGTTGACAGGCCAAGTGCTGCCAGACGCCAGCCATGCGAGCGACAACCTCGGCCAAAACTGCCCAGGCATGCGTCGATGCGCTCCACCCATGCGTCGAGCACTGCCAACGCTGCCAACTGCTGGTGAGCAAGCCCAAGTGCCCATGTGTCGAGCACTGTCGAGCGCCAATGTGTCGAATGTTCGCCCATGCGTCTTCTGACGCGTGCCAAAGCAAGCCAAGGGTGCATGCATCGTTGCCCAGCGCCCTTGCTACACGCCTATGCGTGTTGAGACTAGTGCCCATGCAAGCGCCATGCATCAGTGCAAACGAACAATGCATTGATGCCGAGCGAGCTGTGTGCGTCAAGGACGAGCGGACCATCCTATGCGTTTGATGATGGCTAGCTCTTGCGATGGCTAAGTTGGATTGCGATGTAGTGAGATGGCTTGCACGATGGATACTTGGACAAAGGCCATGCGATGAGCTAGTTGGATGCGTGTGGATGCGTTGGACGTTGGATTACATTGGATGTGTTGGATGCAATGGATTGTGACAGTGCAATACTATGCGTTGGTGATGCACTATTGCGTTGGTGATATTCTATGCATTGATTATAGGATATGCATTGAGTATGGACTATGCGTTGAACATCCAGAGTTTGGACACATACAAAGGATGGATCACCTGGGAACGTCATTCAAACCATGTGTCTTTGTAAGATTCACTCACAATCTTTCGTCCTCCTCCCCTGCAACCTGTAATATAGAGCACAAAAAATAGAGCACCAGAAGAAAGAAAAATAAACAGAAAAGAAGAAGAAGATAGATTAAGCTCTTTTCTTGCTATTATTTATATAACAGCTCTTCCTTACAACATTCCCTCTTCAACTCAGATCCTTCCCCAAAAATAGAGCAACCTCACCCTTGAAAATCACTCTTCCTTGTCTTGCCAAAAGAAGAAAAACTATAACAAGGAAATGACCCTACCCAGCACCTTCGAGAGAGTTGGTTTTCTCTCCTCCTAAAAGTTCACTAACTTTTAGATAATTCTTTTCCTACCCTGCCATCTGATCATACTCCCCTTTTGTAACCAATTCGTGGTCCCCCCTTTCCTCTCTCTCCTCTCAGCTCGTGGTCCCCTTCACCTTTTCTCCCACTTTCTTTCCATGCTCTCCATTGGCTGCTTTAATATTTCCCTTTTTACCCCTTCTTTTGTAGGTGTAAATTATCTGAGGTCTTACAATACTCCCCTTCTCGAAATGAACCTTGTCCTCAAGGTTGAAGTGAGGAAATTGTTGGTTGGGTATACTCACGTCTTCCCAGGTTGCTTCATTTTCCAACATCCCCTTCCATTTTACTAACCATTCGTGTGTTGCCATACTCCCATTCCACCTGACCCCTAGGACAGTCTTGGGTTCAGTCTGTAATTCGAACTCTCCAGTTAGCCTTGGAGAATGTTGTTGAACCTGCTAATCTTGTCCTAGCTTCTTCTTGAGTTGAGAGACATGAAAAACATTATGTATTTCAACCTCCGGTGGTAAACTTAATTTGTAAGCAACTTCTTCTATTCGATAAATTATTTCATATGGCCCATAGAACCTTGGAGTTAGCTTTTCACTTCTTTTCTTTGCCAATGTCTTCTGTCGGTAAGGTCTTAGCTTCAAGTACACCTCTTCCCCTACCTGAAAATTTAGTTCTCTCCTATGTTTATCTGCTTGTTTTTCATTCTATTTTGGGCTATGGCTAAATTCTCCTTCAAAGCATTGAGTGTTAGATCCCTCTCTTGTAGTTGTTGTTCCACGATATTGTTGAATGTTTTCCGATCTCTATAGCTGAGGTGGTGGTGGTCTCCCATAGACTGCCTGGAAGGGGGTGGAATTAGTAGAGATATGGAAGGTGGTATTGTACCATAATTCTGCCCAAGCTATCCATTTATTCCACTTCCTTGGTTGCTCATTGCAGAAACAACGCAAATAGGTCTCCAAACATCGGTTCACCCTCTCCGTTTGTCCATTAGTTTGTGGATGGAATGTTGTACTTCTTTTAAGTTTGGTCCCCATTGTTGAAAACATCTCTTCCCAAAAGTTTCTCACAAAGATTTTGTCTCGATCGGTTAGAATGGATAGGGGTATTCCATGTTGTTTTACAACTTCCTTAATGAATATATCAGCAACTTACTTTGCTGAAAGAGGGTGTTTGAGAGGAGTGAAGTGAGCATATTTACTCAATCGGTCTACCACCACCATTATTGCATCATATCCTTCAACCTTTGGTAACACTTCCACGAAGTTCATGCTCCAATTTTCCAATATCATGTTAGGAATTGGTAGAGGTTGAAGTAAGCCAGCTGGTGTAAGCATCTCAAACTTGTTTCTTTGACAAATTTCGCAGCCTTCCACGTATTTCTTTACATCTGTCTTCATTCCCGACCAGTATAGTTCACCACTCATACTTTTATAGGTCCTCAAGAACACCGAATATCCTCCTAACACCGAATCATGAAAAGTATGCAGCATGGCAGGGATTAGACTAGACGTTTTTTTATAGAACTAATCTATCCTTGTAGGTTAGGCGATCGTGCTGCCACTTATATTTTGGTATTTTCTCCGGGTCTTCCTTTAATGTGGTGATGATTTTCTATAATTCCTCATCTTCCTCTACTTCTTTTAAAACCACTTCAACATCGATAATATTAGGTGCTGATAGAGTGCACAATTCCCTTGTTCTCTCACTCTTGATAGGGCATCTGCAGCTTTATTTTACAATCCGAGTTGGTAAAGAATCTCAAAATTGTAACCAAGTAGTTTGGTTAACCACCTTTGAAATTGAGGTTGCACTTCACGCTGTTCCATAAAAAATTTCAAGGCTTTCTGGTCTGAAATAACAATAAACTTGCTTCCCAACAGGTAGTGCCTCCATTTTTCCACTTCTAACACCACTACCATAAGCTCTTTTTCGTAAATGGACTTCCCTTGGGCCCTTGTTGATAGTTTCTGGCTGAAGTAGGCTATAGGCTTCGAATCTTGAGAGAGAATCGCCCCTAAGCCAGTCCCTGATGCATCCGTTTCAATCACATAACTCTTAGAAAAATCAGGAAGAGCTAGTACAGGTGCTGTGACCATTGATTGCTTCAAATTCTCAAAGGCTAGATTTGCTTCCTCATTCCATTCAAAGGCATTTTTCTAGAGGAGTTTGGTGAGAGGGGCTACTATGTTCCCATATCCTTGCACAAAACGTCTGTAACATCCTATAAGCCCCAAAAAACCTCTCAATTCAGACACATTTTGAGGTGGTGGCCATTCCCTCATAACCTTAACTTTCCCATTATCAACTTCTACTCCATTCGATGATTTCCAATGGCCCAAGTATTGGATTCTTTCTAGGCAGAAAGTACATTTTTTTTTTTTGTTTGCAAACAACTTGTGATCCCTAAGCACATTATTGACCACTCCCAAGTGTGTTTCTTCTGTAGATAAATCAGGACTATAGACCAATATTTCATCGAAGAAAACAAGCACAAATTTACGTAAGAAAGGACGAAAAACCTGGTTCATCAATGATTGAAATGTAGCTGGTGCGTTGGTGAGTCCAAATGGCATGACAAGAAATTCATAGTTACCCTCATGCGTTCGGAAGGCTGTCTTCTCAATGTCTTTTTCATTCATCCTGGCCTTAAATCTAGCTTAGAATAGATTGTTGATCCATGTAGCTCATCCAACAACTCTTCAATGACTGGTATAGGGAACTTGTTAGCCACTGTTGCTTGATTTAGTTTCCTATAGTCGACACAAAACCTCTACCTTCCATCTTTCTTCTTAACTAATAGGACCGAGCTGGAATAGGGGTTGTGGCTTGGCCGAATGATCCCTGCTCTCAACATTTCCTCCACCAACTTCTCAATTTCTTCCTTCTGGTAGTGGCCATACTTATATGGTCTAACATTGATTGGTTTCTGATCTCTACTTGTCAAGATACGATGGTCAATGGCCCTTTTTGGAGGAAGAGCCTTTATTTCTTCAAATATGTCTTGATTCTCTTCGATTAATGTCCTTATCATAAGTGGGAGTTCCCCTGACTCTTCAAGCTCTTCTTCCGCTCCCTTCTTGTCTTCATTGTCATACTCGTAGTTTTGAAATTTTACCAAGAGCCTTGGTCCTCTTCTTCCCATGATGTTGTGAGACTCTTAATGGATATCTCATCCTTAGTTTTGGATGGATCACCTT
Organism: Benincasa hispida; assembly: GCF_009727055.1. Classification (NCBI taxonomy): domain Eukaryota; kingdom Viridiplantae; phylum Streptophyta; class Magnoliopsida; order Cucurbitales; family Cucurbitaceae; genus Benincasa; species Benincasa hispida. The sequence goes on along the minus strand of NW_024063584.1, from coordinate 1,178 downwards.
TCAAAATGACCTGTGAATCCCCTACCCTAAAGGACATAGTTAAGGTTGGCCAATGTACTCCTATGAATCTGGTTGTACATAGCCAAGGCATCCCTAATACCACATCCATCTGACCTAAATCAGTTGCCAGAAAGTCAGTTTTCACATTGAGGTTGGGTAGTTCTAGGCTAATGGCCTTGCATATTCCTCCTCCTTTTATCGCGTCTCCATTACCAATGACTACAGAGAAATTCTTCTTGTTCATAGGTAATTTTAGTTCATTCACTAACCTTTTATGCAGGATGTTGTGCATAGCTCTGCTATCAATTAGAACTAGGACTTCTTTCCCCTTCATCTTCCCTTTTAGTTTCATTGTCCTCCTTGCTGATAGCCCATAGATTGATCTCAAGGCAATTTCGACCGTTTCCTCCTTTTCTTCTTCCTCCGATGGATCTCCCTTTCCCTCCTTTTCCAGATCAGTTTCTTCATTCTCATTGGTGATAAATAACATTAATTCACGGTTCTCCTTCAGCTTGAATCGGTGGCCTGGACTATACTTCTCATTACAACGAAAACGCAATCCCTTATCTAACTGTTCACGAAACTCACTATCCAACAACCTCTTCATGGCTGGTTCCTTCTTAACAAAGTTGTTCTTCACTGGTAGGGTAACTCTTTTGATCCCTTGTGTCTCCATACTCTTCCCACTCTTCACATTCAGATTTTCCCTACCTGAGTCTTCCTTCTTGCACGACCCAACGACTCCTAAGTCTGTTAGTGCCATTTTCAGTGCTACATTGCGGTCACTTACAAGTTGGGCTTTATACATACATTCTTCAAGTGTGGTTGGCTTTCTACTAATCACTTCCGCCCTCAAGTTTGGTTCCAGCCCATTAACAAAAGCATCTCAAAGGACTTCTTCAGCTAGGTCGGGCAAGGGTGCTAAATATGTGACAAATTTCTTCACATATTCTGCATAGGTCCCTTCTTGCTTTATTCTCAACAATCTCGCGTCTTAGCTTCCTTCTTCGGTAGGTCTATAGTACTCGAACATCCTCTTTTTTAGTTCTTCCCAAGTTCGAATAGGCCTCCGGTTATGGGTCCATCTAAACCAATCTACCTCCTCTGGCCCAAAACTGATGACAGGAACCTTAACTTTCTCTTGATTCGACAGTTCATGTATCTCAAAGTAATGTTCT
>NW_024063583.1:0-1430 GCF_009727055.1 Benincasa hispida | reverse complement strand
ATTTATGTGTTAGTAAGAGGCTGTAATTTATTTGGAGTCATTAGAGTTGAAATTAAGATGTAATTAAAGAAATAAGCGAAGGTGGTCGAGCTGCTGTTCCAGTATTTTCAGCTTCTGCTCAAATTTGTTGTTGAGGTCCAGTTGCGTTTGAGTTCAATGTTGAGCTGGACCTTTGCCCTTCGGTGTAACTCCTTCTCTTCCTACTTTCTCCTCTTAGCTTCCTCTTCCTCATTTAATTCTCTCTCAAACTGCTCAAAAGAGAGAGCAATGCACCACTCATCCTCGACCCATCTCCCCATCGTGAAGTCGTCTAGCCAAATCTGATGAGGTGATGACGAAACACGCTTGTTCCAACTTTTCTTCTTCTTTTAACTCCCTTTCTCATTCTTCCTTCATCTTCTTTATGCGCTCAATGATTTCTTTGTCCACAGAGGACTCTTGGTGATTTATTGGAGGCGCGTCCACTGTCTCTACCTCCTTATCTTTTATTGTCCGTGTTCTTGATCGCTGGACAAGTGGGGTGACTGGTGTGTCACCATCTTTTTCCTCAGAGCATCTAGGTTCAGCCGCTTAGGTGACCAGGCGGTCGTACAAAATTGGGGACTAGCTTTGCAGAGCGTTTTCTTTAGGCGGCGTTGCCACAGATCCATCCACCCTTGCGGTGCTTGATTCGCCTTCTACAGCAGGGCTTTCAGCCTTTTGTCTATGTTCCTCTTGGTGCTTGAGGTGCTTTTCTTCTCGCTTGTGTAGTTTCCTTTCGGCCTTCCTTCTATCTCTCCATTCCTTTTTTGTTGGGCCTCTTTTTCATCCTCATCATCTTCTTGCTTCTTCTTTTCCCTTCTTTCCCTTCTTCGTTAAGCTTTCATTGCTTCATCTGCGTCCTCCTTCTCCTTGGTGAGTTGCTCATCTCTCTCTTCGACTCCACATCCTCTAGCACTGCTCTAATCGGTGCCTCATTGGAGTCTTTTGGCACATTCTCCTTAGGATCAGTTAACGCAAGGACTTGTCCTTACAAAGCATTGATGGCCACATGTTCTTCAAGCAGTGGTTGGTTTAACACTCTGCCCTCCGATAACCCTCCATCTCGTTCCATAGAGCTTAAAATACTTCCAAACACCTCATTCTCATCATTTCACTTCAGTTCACTTTTGGTTGGAGGCTGGGAAATAACCACCTTAGGACAGGTGGTAGGGGCACGCTTCTTGCCGGGCCCTAGGGAAGGGGATTAGGTTGAGTGGTCAGGCAGTGGCTGGTAGACAAAATGGCTGCCTCTCGAGAAGAAATAAGAGATTTGGCTGGGGAGGAAGGTTGGGAAGATGAATTTGATGACTGACCAGCCATGGATTCTGATGAAGGTTGGGGGAAGAAGAAAGGTTGGGTTTGATTGACTGATGAGTAGAATGCAGGAGGCTTGAGAGTTCTAGAAAGCT
>NW_024063582.1:0-2965 GCF_009727055.1 Benincasa hispida | reverse complement strand
TTTGCAAACTTAATCAGTCCATTTATGGACTGAAGCAAGCTTTTCGATCTTTAAACATAAGGTTTGATACTATGACCAAATCTTATGGCTTTGATCAAGATGAGCCTTATGTATACAAGAAGATCATCAACAGTTCAACAGTTTTTCTAGTGTTATATATAGATGATATCCTACTCATCGAAAATGATATAGGTTTACTGACTGAAGTTAAGAATTGGCTAGCGACCCAATTCCAAATGAAAGATTTGGGAGAGGCTCAGTTTGTTCTAGGTATTCAGATCTTTAAAGATTGAAAGAACAAAATGCTAGCTCTGTCTCAAGCATCGTTTATTGACAAGATGCCTTTCAAATATTCAATGCAGAACTCCAAGAGGGGCTTATTGCCTTTCAGGCACAAAGTTACATTGTCTAAGTAACAATATCCTAAGACACCTCAAGAGGTTGAGGAGATGAGACAGATCCCCTATGCATCATTGTGGGCAGTTTGATGTATGTGATGTTATGTACTAGACCTGACATCTGCTATACAGTAGGGATAGTCAGTAGATATCAATCTAATCCAGGATTAGATCAGTGGACCACCGTTAAAAAGATCCTCGAGTATCTATAGAGAATGAGGGACTACATGCTCATGTATGGTTCTAAGGATTTAATCCTTACGGGATACACAGACTCTAATTTTTAGACTGATAAGGATTCTAGGAAATCTACATTAGGATTAGTGTTCACTCTTAACAGAGGGGCAGTAGTATAGAGAAGCACCAAGCAAGGATGCATTGCTAACTCCACTATGGAGGCTAAGTATGTAGCGATTTATGAAGTTACTAAGGAAATAGTTTGGCTCATAAAATTTTTGACTAATCTGGAAGTTGTTCCAGACATGTCAAAGCCCATCACACTTTATTGTGATAATAGTTGTGTTGTGGCTAATTCCCGAGAGCATAGGAGTCACAAGCACAGGAAGCATATAGAGTGAAAGTATCATCTCATTTGTGAGATTGTGCATCGAGGGGGCATAATTATCACGTAGTTATCTTTGGAGCACAACGTTGTTGATCCGTTTACAAACGCCTTCACGGCTAAGGTGTTTGAGGGTCATGATAACTTGTAGAAATACAAGTTATTTATACTACCTTATTCAGATATTGTGGCCAAAAGAGAGACAATATGCGTTGATTGTATGAAAATTAGCTCAGAAATACAATAATTATAAATCATCGCAATTACACCCACTAACATCATCAAAATGGAAGAAGATGATATTTTCATTCTATTTTGTAGGAAACGAAGTCACCACTTGCGATCAAGGCTCAATGTGAAACTGAATAACGCATCTCTGTCACATTGCACCCGTCAATCAACAATGATGAGACAATTAACGCAATGACGGCGCAATACAACAGTCGATCCAAAGCTGACTTTCAACTGCATGCAGTAATAAAAACAACCCCGCATACGAGCACCCGATCGAAAGATGCAGCTGAGCAACATAAAGGTGGAGGATTGCGACACGTGTACAACTAACCGTTTTACAGATTTGATGGTCTGATTGCATAACAGAAGGAATATTTATTCCTCCATCTTCATAATTTCTATAACAAGAAGTGGGGACCATAAGCCAAGAGTCAAAGTTTTTCACCAATAGAAGATATACTTGATACGGGTATAATTGATACGAGGGCTAATTGCTACTAGATTACTAAGAGAGAGACGGAGATGAGTACTGATCGGAAGAATTTCGGGAAGAAAAGAGACAAGGCCGAGAGGTGAGTCTCAGTGCTATTCTTCTAGATCCTCGCCGCGAAGCTCTATACTCAGATCCCTGCTACTGGTTGAGCAAGCCTGAGAGGGAAGCTTATCCTTCCGCACAATCCATCCACATTGGCAAGCAAATCTCCATCCAAATTGGCGCCAAGATGTTGGCGTTTATTTGTATTTGTTTCTAACTCTATTCATCATTGTATTTCATTTTCTTAATCTCTTCATTCACAAATCATGTATCAGACGCTGAATAGAAATATTGAATGTCTCGATCACTTTCATTACCACTTTTCTGTCTATTTCCGTTTCCTCCATTATGATTTCCATGAGTAGTTTTCTTAATTACTCTGGTATTCTAATAGAGATTAATATACGCAAGCGGGTACCATACCTTAAGTCTGTTGTAGTGAATAGGAAATAGAGAGTATGTTGGCTAATATAGCGTCCTACGTCACCTTGCTAGACAGCAAATCTTCACCTGTGAGTAGTAGGAAGCTCTTGAAGATCGTCATTCTTAGATTGTCTGTGTATCGACTGAGAACGGGTTAGAAGTATCATGCTATTTCGTAACGGAGAAGCGTTAGTGTATACTTTCATTACTTGGTAATGTGAATAGCTAGCTGCGTTCTGATTTACCGTTCTGTCCCGTGTTATGCACTCACAGAGGGAATAGTGTTGGGAGGCACGGCCCAAAGCATCCGATGAGTGTGTTATCGCGTCAGGGATAATTGCGGGTGAACCGGATAGACTATTTATGCTCTGTTATGTAACACGTAATTGACAAGAAGTAATCTTGTGTACGTATTTGTCTATTTACATTTCGTCTTTTCTGTCTTCTGGCTTTGTTATATATAGACTTGTGCACGTCGCAGATTGTTATCAACTCATATCTTGCATATGACTCTTCACATGTCCAAGCCACTTGGACCTCAACTAGTATCTTGCCTGCTCTGTGTCGTAGTCAAGTAGTTTAACCTTAAGGTGCAGCGCGAGTATTTATTTTATCACTCGTGCATACTTCGTATCGCTGTTAACTTTTACTTTATCGTCAGCTTACCTATTATTTTTGTACATCAACCAACTTTTGGCCTCCTGATTTAGCCTGTTCCGTTATAAATTTTGAAAACCCCTGGCTTTCGCACTGCTATCTCACCAACCATAACGCTCAATAACCTCAAAACAGTACAGGTCTCTCCTTCCCGCT